>NC_090259.1:42339417-42349417 GCF_037325665.1 Littorina saxatilis
GCATCGTTGAACTTGGACACAAACCAACCATCTGCAACGTGTCTGTATTTTTTTAAAATTTTGTTTCTTCTTTTCTTTAAATTAATGGGGTTTTTTCTCTCGAATTACTATCACAATGGATGTCAGTTGATAAAATAGGTCACAATTTGTTCAAACCTGAACAGGAAGCAGCTATAGGTTTGTTTGCTTGTTTATTTGGTGTTTAACGTCGTTTTCAACCACGAAGGTTATATCGCGACGGAGCAGCTCTAGGGTATGTAAGGTTTTTTGTATGTGTCCAAGTGGAATACTGCTCGTATCCCACGTGAAACCCTGAACGGATCTAGGCTGATACACTTTCAATGGGAAGGAGCTCGAGTATCTTTAAAACGTCATTCATAAACTGTTTGTGAGCCACACACGCCCGAGCACATTTGATGTAGACTGATTCTCACGTCGCTGAATCTGAATGGGAAACATACAGTTCACGTTTTGCTGGTAGCCGCGGCTTTATACTTTTATCTGTGCCATCGTAAGCATTTCAAAGTATCTTTCAGAACCTCAATACTTGTAGAGTGGAACAACTCTTAAAGACCCCAAATTTGAAACTTCCCCTCTTTTAAAACATTTCTTTCTCAGATTTTCTGTTCCTAACCTCTGTAAATTTACCTCCATTTCAATACTCCCTCCTTTTTAGACCTGATTTTCCTCGATTTTCTGAGGTCTTAAAAGGGGGGTTCCTTGTACTTCAAACTCGGTCCAAAAAAAAAGTAACAGAAAGCCGCCCTCCTGCTCAGAGCAACATTATCGTATTCTATGCCTAACAAAGCAGCACAGAGCTTCAGACACACCCATCTTGTTTGCGACATAATTCTGATTCAGTGAGGGGTTAAGGCGCATACAGTCAATAACATGCCCCACACGGGGCTGGGCCGCTATTGCGCGGGGCCGCTATTGCGCGGGGCCGCTATTGTGCGAATCTAACCCTAACCCTAACCATAACCCTGAAGATTCGCGCAATAGCGGCCCCGCGCAATAGCGGGCCGACCCCCCCTCCCCCCCCCCCCACACACACGTTAGTAGAAACAACCTGGAGCATATTGAGTCGAGATTTTAGTCATGAAATCCAAAACTGTCTTCAAGAAAAAAAGTTATCGTGGGCTCAAGCTATTTTGGCCAAACACAAACATGCATGGAAGCAAAACAAAATAAGGAAACACACACACACACACACACACACACACACACACACACACACAAAGTGCCTACGCGTCACCGGATCTGAGTAACCAACATGACACCCGTATCAGTTAGGAAAACTAATTCTACCCCCCCCCCCCCCAACAAACACACACACACACACACAAAATAGTACACACAACAACATCACACACACACACACTCAAACACACACACACACACACACAGGCACATACACACACACACACACACAGGCACATACACAAACACACACAAACACACACACAAACACACACAACTTGACCAACAACTCACAGCGCAGCGGGAAACCGGGCTGTTCATATCCTGTAGGTGTCCAAATGAAACACAACTCTTCACACATGTAAAAGCCCAGTCGAACCTACTGTGGTGTGCTCAATGTGTTACACGCAAAGGAAATGTACTTACCTTGAAATTCATATTCCTTGTGCTTACAGTTATATGGTGTTGACGCAACAATACTACCTTTTGTACACACCAGCCTTACGACCCGTAACTCCTTTTGGTGAACTCTCCTTTTGGCGCCCGTAACAAAGCCACCTACTTACCAAAACCAACACGGCTTTAAAGGTGGTCGTCTACATTTTTGCTTTTTTTCAATAATCTTATGGTTAGATTTCGATACAAAATTACGTCAAATGATGAATGAACCATGGGGGAAAAAATTATAGAAAAAATATATGTAAAAAAATATGTTATTTTGGGGTAGCGTGACTCACGCTTCCAATATTTTGTTTTCTGTTTGCTGAGAACATGTGCTTTGCCTAAAAAATACTGACCAATCAAATTCATGTCACTAAGCTTATAGCCACGCCCAAACAAGTGCAGTAACAGTTTGACACTCAGTGGAGCGCTGTCCACGCTTTTTTTTTTTTATAAACGCACGAAATGAACGGGATTTGAGAGGAGTTTTGTGCTTGGCATTTTCCAAATAAGGATATCCTACTATGTGTACTACGCTGGAATACTACAATAAATTTTCAAACGGCTACACTGGCTTCGTCTTTCCTGGTCGAAAGGGGGTGTATTGTTGATATTTGTAGATAATAGACTCTGTATTTTAATGGTCAAATGGCGATTTCGGTATAAAAATGAAGACAAGGACCTTTAATCTCGTCTCCAAATATTTGTAGACAATCCCAATGACCAATCCATCAAACAGGAGTATTGTACAGGTACTTCACGCGTCTGTTTTTCTGCCTATACTGACAGGAACGCTACTCAAGATGGGAGGTACTTCAAAATGCATTGGAGAGGCGCTGTTATGCTAACTGTCTCGGAGAGATTTCTTTCTGCTTCATGACAAGAGCCAACGTATTTCGTTATCATTCAGAGATATTAAAATAAGGAAGTCACTAAGTCACGTGTGTGTGTGTGTGTGTGTGTGTGTGTGTGTGTGTGTGTGTGTGTGTGTGTGTGTGTGAGAGAGAGAGAGAGAGAGAGAGAGAGAGAGAAAGAGAGATAGACAGAGTGAGAGTGTGTGTGCGCGCGCGCGTTTGTGTATGTGTGTGTGTGTGTGTGTGTACGTGCGTGCGTGTGTGTGTGCACGTACGTGCGTGTGTGTAAATCTCTTTCCATCTCTCTGTCTATCTGTCTCTTGCCTGTCTGTCTCTGTCTGTCTGTCTGTCTCACTCTCTCTCTCTCACTATCTCTCTCTCCCACTCTCTCTCTCTCTGTCTCAGTCTCTCTCTCTGTCTGTCTCTCTCTGTCTCTCTCTCTGTCTGTCTGTCTCTCTTTCTCTCTCTCTGTCTGTCTGTCTCTCTTTCTCTGCCTGACAGAGAAAGAGGACTTCACCTTATCGACAAAGGCCAGGAAATACCTGCATGTGACTAATATCTTTACACTAAGCTGGAGGTATGATATTTCCGGATAAATCATCTTGACACATGGACAGTCTGCATTCAGCGCCAATTCATTCATCATGCGTCGAACACGGCGAGTGTCATTGTGGACTTTCAAATAGATTTGTATAAAAAAAACCTCGTTGATGTCCTGTGGACCCCCCAATTTTGGACCTACAAATATTTGCAAACAGTGGGTCTTAGAGGGAGGGAGTCTGAATGGAAGTAAAGTTACATAGGTTATAAACAGAAAGTCTGAGAACAGGGTCTTACTATGAAGGGGGTCTAAAACTGGGGGGTGGGGAGGGGGGGTGTCTTAAAAGGTGGGGTTCCACTGTATTACATGATTTGTTCAGTCTTTTCTTCTTCTTCTCTCCGCCATCATCCCCCCCCCCCACACACACACACACACCATCCCCACTGTTTTTGTTTTAACGAGCAGTATCATTAATGACTGTGCAGTAGCCGCTCATGATGGACACAGTAAAGGGCGAGTTATCGATTTCACCATAACTACCAGCTGCAGGCAAAACCCCCAGACATCAAAAGTACAACACGCCATGAGCAAACACGCCATGCATGATGTTGATACTGCCGTTCGGACAGGCAGAAACATAGCGCGTGCACAAAGAGAAAGCATGTGCCCCATACCATTTGTTATCGGTCTATTGTCACCCACAAGTGGATGTTTCCACAGTATTTTGCTGGGTCTTGTGCAAATTATGACGTCTTGATGTCCGAACAAAGACGCGAACATGTTGATGCTAACGTTCGGACAAGCAGAAACAAAGCGCGTACATAAAGTTAAACCGCATGACGAATGTAGTAAAGTAGTAGTATTCTATCGATCTTTGTCCTGGGTCCAAAAATGGTTCGCGGCCTCAGTTTTTTTGCTGGGCTTGTGCAAATTATGACACCTTCATGTCCGAACAAAGGCGCGACTATGTTGATGCTAACCGGTTCGGACAAGCAGGAACCAAGCGCGCGCACAAAGTGAAAGCGCATGATGAATGTAGTAGTCTTGTACTCTGTCGATCTTTGTTCTATTGTCGTCCTGGATCAAAACATGGATGTTTCCACAGTTTTTTTGTGCTAGGTTTGTACAAATTATGACAACTTGATGTTCGAACAAAGGCGCGACTTTGTTGATGCTGCCGTTCAGACAAGCAGAAACCAAGTACTGAAACAAAATGAAAGTGTATGACGAATGTAGTATTCTATCTACGTCTGTTTTTTTGTCATCCGGGACCCAAAAACAGCTCGTGACAACAGTATGATAATTATGTTGCTGCACTTGTACAATATGCCTTCTTTGTTCCGTGATTATGAGATCTTGATGTTGATGCAAAACCTGATTTGGATTCAGCGGCAACAGGAATTGTGATAGGCTTGGACAAAACTGCCTTCCAACTTACGACACCTTGATGTCGCAGTAGATGCGTCTTTGTTCGTATATTATGCAGAAACAAAGGGCGTGAACAAAAAGAGAAAGTGCATGACAAAAATAGAATGTTATCGATCTTTGCTCTATTGGTATCCTGCAAGATCCAACAATGGATCCGCTCTTAAGAATAATTCCGAGTCGATTGTACAAAACTGCCTTTTTTCGCTCCCTGATAAAAGAACACAACATCACACATACGCACACACACATACACACACACACACACACACACCCACACCCACACACACACACACACACACACACACACACACACACACACACACACACACACACACACACACACGCCCTCCGTAAAGAGCGAGCAATTTTCAAAGAATTTATTTTTGCGTGGTTTATCTTACCCTTGAGCCATCGTAAACCCGTGTGATCCAGTTTCCCTTTTTGGCTCACGTAAGTGTAGCCTATGCGATGCTAACTTTTGTCTGTCTGTGCGTGAAGTCCGGCTGTAGTGATAGACCCATATAGTGATAGTCCGGCTGTAGTAATAGAATTTCTGGGTCCCGGTCCCAGTTGTTCATGTTCTTTGTTAACTTAGTCCGGTTGTAGTGATATTTTTCAGTCCGGATATAGTGATAGTCCGCTTGTAGTGATACTATTTTCAAGTCCCGGGGAAGCTAAAGTCCGGCTGTAGTGATAATGTTCAAAAGTAATCTCCCTTTACCAAAATGGCGAGCAAAAGCCAGCCACGCACTGTGCTTACCCTGAAGCGGAAAATTGATCTGACAATTTTTCATTTAACCCTTATTTCTATTTTGGCCCTTCTCTATCTCTCTCTCTCTCTCTCTCTCTCTCTCTCTCTCTCTCTAAAAAAACACACACACACGCACGCACGCACACACACACACACACACACACGCCGGCTGTTGAACTGCCAGGACGGGGGTAGGTTAACACAGGACATTTGCAAGCCTGACAAAGACGACAGAAGAAACATCACAAAACGAAATCAATAGTGGTTCCAAAATCACCTTGTTACTGCCTTGAGGCTAGTTTACCAAATGTACCGCCGCATGTAGCAATAAAAGCTTTGAAGATATCACTACAACTACAAGCGATTGGCCGGATGTAGTAATAAAACCTACACAAATATCACTATAACCGGACGTCCGGATGTAGTGATAAAACCTACAAAAATATCACTATAACCGGACGTCCTGGTGTAATGATAGTCCGGATGTAGTGATAAAAAATTTGGTCCCGAGGACTATCACTACATCCGGACTTCACTGTACAGTATGTCTGTCTGTGGTAGAAACTTTAACATTTGACTGAACACCGAAATACTAATTTTACCTGATTATTATTTAAGCAACAGCTTCAAAGTATTGAAGCAATGATCAACATTTCGTCGGCACGTATGACTGTAGTTAAAGTGTGTATCCAAAGAAAACGGGTGGTGGGTTTTTTTTTTGGGGGGGGGGTAAAAACAGGTGACTGGTTTGTGTCGTGTGTGGTATGTAGACCAGGTCAGGGGTCATGGTTAGGTCAGATCGCGTGAAGGATTGTGGTATAGATACAGTTATCACCGAGCTGCAGTTCGCCGATTCGGAGAAGACGATTTTACATTGTTCGGTTTCGTAACTCCAGAAAAATAGACAAAGAAGATACCAAATGAGATTTCCTACAGGTTAATCTGCACAGCGTGTTTCCAGTGTCTGCGCGAGGAAGCGCAGCGCTGTCGAAAGCGCAGTGCCGATCTGGCCATCTCAGGCAGTCGTGTCCCCGTAAGTAGGCTACAGACAGACAGATCTAGATCAAGTGTCTCGCACTCTTGCACCGTGTCACCTATGCTTACTGTGTGTGTGTATGTGTGACGGAGTGATTGAGTTTGTGTTACTGTTTGTTGATTTCTTACGTGAGCCTTGAAGGCTTCGCCTCTTGTTCACAATGTAGTCGTCAGTTAGTAATTTGAATGCGACTAGATGTGAGCTTATCTGCAATAGCACGTTATTATGCACCTCTCACTATGCACGAAACAAACGCCTGTGGTTCACAAGAACTCTAGCGATGGCTTTTGACTGTTCAGAGGAACTGGCGATGCCTCTAAACCGCCGTCTGCTACGAGAACCACGACCTTGCGTGATCCTGCTTCCGGGCTTTTCTTTTTTCAAACTTTCAAAACTTCGAATTGTACTGATCTTGTCTTGATGAAAAAATAATTCTTTTATGATTTAAGAATGTTTGTGTAACAAGCTGTCAATTTATTATTTAGATTTTAAAAGTTAGGTCTGGCGCCAAAACGCACCACGGTCCGATTGTCTCTGAGCAATCGGCGCAAAATTAATTCTTTAAAAATTGCTCGCTCTTTGCGTAAGGCACCTAGGATGTTCCCGTTTGGTGAGCGTTCAAATGGAAGGGTGTTTGTACTGTGTAAAAGCCTGACAGTATCTGTGATGGTTTACGGGAGGCTTACTGTGCCTTTAAAAGAGAATAGCCTCAGGAGCACACCAAAAGGCACAGCGTATTTCACAATTCTCAACAAGTCGCGTAAGGCGAAAATACAACATTTAGTCAAGTAGCTGTCGAACTCACAGAATGAAACTGAACGCAATGCAACGCAGCAAGACCGTATACTCGTAGCATCGCCAATTTGGTTGAAAAATGAGAGCGTGACAGTGCCGCCTCAACTTTCACGAAAAGCCGGATATGACGTCATCAAAGACATTTATCGAAAAAAGGAAAAAAACGTTCGGGGATATCAATCCCAGGAACTCTCATGTAAAATTTCATAAAGATCGGCCCAGTAGTTTGGTCTGAATCGCTCTACACGCACGCACGCACACACACACATACACACACACACACACACACATACACCACGACCCTCGTTTCGATTCCCCCTCGATGTTAAAATATTTAGTCAAAACTTGACTAAATATAAAAACGGCTATTGCCAACATTTTTCTTTCCTAACGGCTTGACAAATGTCCGCACGAAAGTCTAAGTGGCAATAAAGTCTCGCCTACCGCTGTGTCGTGATACCGTATCACAGTAGCCTGCACTCCCTTCGATTTTAACCCGTATAACTTTGATGGCTAAATTCACACTGTCACTGTGGCACCACAAAATGCTCCAAGGGGGTAACGCGGTGGCTTTTTTCCCGCTGAAAATGTACGGACAAAAGCTGGATCAGACGGGAATACTTGATGGTTTAAAGGTACCTTAAGAAACATGATTAGCTCTGTCTAGTTTTCTGCTTAGAAACACTGGAAAAAACTCTACAATTATATCGAAATTTGCAAATGTTGGGCACACTGCTTTTTACATTTAGTCAAGTTTTGACTAAATGTTTTAACATAGAGGGGGGAATCGAGACGAGGGTCGTGGTGTATGTGTGTGTGTGTGTGTGTGTGTGTGTGTGTGTGTAGAGCGATTCAAAGTAAACTACTGGACCGATCTTTGTAAACATTTTCATGAGAGTTCCTGGGTATGATATCCCCCGACATTTTTTCATTTTTTCGATAAATATCTTTGATGACGTCATATCCGGCATTTTGTAAAAGTTGAGGCGGCACTGTCACACCCTCATTTTTCAATAAAATTGATTGACAATTTGGCCAAGCAATCTTCGACGAAGGCCGGACTTTGGTATTGCATTTCAGCTTGGAGGCTTAAAAATTAATTAATGACTTTGGTCATTAAAAATCTGAAAATTGTAATAAAAAATTTTATTTTATAAAACGATCCAAAATTACGTGTATCATATTCTTCATCATTGTCTGATTCCAAAAAAATATAAATATGTTATATTCGGATTAAAAACAAGCTCTGAAAATTAAAAATATAAATATTATGATTAAAATGAAATTTCCGAAATCGACTTAAAAACAATTTTATCTTATTCTTTGTCCGTTCCTGATTCCAAAAACATATAGATATGATATGTTTGGATTAAAAACAAACTCAGTAAGCTAAAAAGAATAGAGATATAGAAAAGCGTGCTATCCTCCTCAGCGCAACCGCTACTGCGCTTTTCTGGATTGTCAATTTCACTGCCTTTGCCACGAGCGGTGGACAGACGATGCTACGCCGAGTGTACGGTCTTGCGGAAAAAAATGCAATGCGTTCAGTTTCATTCTGTGAGTTCGACTGAGCTTGAATAAATGTTGTATTTTCCCCTTGCGCGACTTGTTCTTTAATATGTTAGACAGAAAACTTGCCCCTGGGGTTACATTTCCCCTTCAGGGTTTAAGCAGGGAAGAAAGACGACATTGCTGAGTCTGAAACTGATCACCCAAAAGTTTTCTCCTTTAACCGTAACCACAGGAGCTTGTACTCCTTTATCCTTCCTGTACTATTACTACTATAGAGTCACAACTAGTAGTTATAGTACAGGAAAGATAAAGAAGTAGATCGACCGGCGCTTTGATACAAGCTCCTGTGCCTAACTAATGATAGGCTTGTGTGTCTGATATAGGTTTCGGCGGTCGTTATAATCAACAAGCCACACTTGTCAAAAAACCTCACTTGCTGACCCCAAAACTATTTTATCAGTAACATGGATTGGTTTGCACCGAACTGTAAATTACTACATGACTCAGACATAAAGACGTATTTCTCTCGTGTTATCACAGGCACAACCTTCTTTGGTGCTAAATGACATCATACAACTCACGACTGAAACACTTGAATCACTCTTTGATAGCTGACAACCTAGGGGTTGTTAGAAGGACAAATACACAGGAAAATAATTTCCTTGAACCAAACTGTCTGTATTTTTTTCCTCAGACACAGGCGCACAGACACACAGACGCAGGCACATAGACGCAGGCACAGACACATAGACACACAGCGTGAGAGAGAGAGAGAGAGAGAGAGAGAGAGAGAGAGAGAGAGATACAGACAGACAGACAGACAGACAGAGAGAGACAGAGACAGAGAGAGACAGACAGACAGACAGACAGACAGAGAGAGAGAGAGACTGAGAGAGAGAGAGAGAGAGAGAGAGAGAGAGAGAGAGAGAGAGAGAGAGAGAGAGAGAGACAGGCAGACAGACAGAGAGAAAGAGAGACCCAAACTGTCTGTACTTTTTTCCTCAGACACAGGCCCACAGACACACAGACGCAGGCACAGACACACAGCTTGAGAGAGAGAGAGAGAGAGAGAGAGAGAGAGAGAGAGAGAGAGAGAGAGAGAGAGAGAGAGAGAGAGTGAGAGAGAGAGAGAGAGAGAGAGAGAGAGAGAGAGAGAGAGAGAGAGAGAGAGAGAGAGATTATAAACAACGAAAGCTTAAGCTCAACAAACAAAGAAATGTCTTCGGACAAACCGACCCTATTTCTATGAGGCAAGTTAATTACAGTAAACACAATTTTTGTTCGGCCTGACATCGAATCGATTCAAACATGCGTACGTGCCGGACACGGCTACACAGATAACGGATATAGCTTGGAAACCCAACCTGATGTCGTTTCAAGGGAGGATAATTGGCTAAAGCTGTTTTAGTATTTTGTTTCAGTCCCTCAAGGTTAGCTATCAT
>NC_090259.1:42351917-42424417 GCF_037325665.1 Littorina saxatilis
GTCCGTGTTTTGACAGGTGTGACTTGCCCTTTAGAATCTCAGTACATCAAGGCCTGTCGGCATAAAGATGATACAAAGTGATACCACACAATAAAGTATTTTGGAATGGGATTTTCTGTCGGCATAAAGATGATACAAAGTGATACCACACAATAAAGTATTTTGGAATGGGATTTCTATGTGAGCTCACATTAAAACGTTACTTTGATCTGGTACTGAAAGTGGGAATTCAGTGTATGTATCATAATTTGAGATAGAGACTAAAATTATGGAAAAGAACTTATGAAGGACTTTCTTTTTTACCTCGACATGTGAGCCTTCCCAAAACTGCTCTTGATTTTTAAATAAACTGAGAAATGTTTCAAGCAAACAACTGATTTCGATGACTCAGGCTTCAAACCTTACTTTCACTATCTGCTTGTTTGACAAACAACGCAACGTCTGTGTCAGTGATAACACAAGTCAGTGTACGTGCCATGCACGAGGAGTAGGTCATTCCCCCCTTGTTTCATCATTAATGATAACAAAAACGGTAGTGGCAGCAAGTTGAACAAGAACATTTATGCCGTTCTGACAGTGATTGACAAAGTAATGCACAGACCGAAATAGCGACGAAAAGAATTCTTTATCATCTTGACGTCGCATTTGGGCGACTTTTGTTGACCACCCTAAGTGCAGCAACCTTTGTGTCGCTCGTTCTGTGGATTTTTTTTCCCCTCGACAAATATGAAAACAAAGCACGGTTACGGTGACATGGGTAACACACAAAGACAACACGGCCTCACTGACCTGTCGTTATATCCGAAATATCACACACAGGAAGACCTTCGCCATAAGCAAGGTGTCGTGGTCGTGCGGCCGGTGATCAAAATCTGTTCTTCCTTCCATACGCAACACTGACACACTTCGAGTTTTCTCCAACCCGAAACTTTCCTGCTCTGTTGACATGCTTGTTCGAGCAGACGACACTGAACTTGCACAACGCCAACGGCGCACGCGTGCACGCAGCCACACAATCCCAGCAGTCAGCGCGCGCCAGGTGTGCGGCTTTCGCAGGTAGGATGTCGGCTGGCTTTATCGGCTGCGAGTCAAATTATTTCAACGAAAAACGGACTCGAGGTTCTCGGAGAAAAATGCACAAAAGCGGTCAACTGTTTCTCTTTTCTGATACGTACAAGCCGGGGTGCAAACTTCCTTTCCTTTTCCACAGTTTGAGCTTGGAGGACGAGCGCAAACATCAACAGAAAAATGTCGTCTGCTTGCGCATGACGTCACTCTTGAGCCCTCTTTCTCTTTGTCCGTTTTTCTTTTCAAGGATCGTTTCCCCTGACGATGTGCGCTTTTGTGACACGCAAAGAAAGAGAGGATCACTCGTCCGAAATGTGGCCGAGGGATATAAGCGCTGTATGAAGCCGTTCATGGGTGATTGGTCGCTGGACATTTTCCTAATGGGGTGCGGGTGCAATAACATGAGTTGTGGCCCTTGGCGCACAGGTAGGCTACTCAGTGAACATCCACTTGTTTATACAGTGTGTAGACAGGTATGCAAATATTGACCAGGTAATAGCGGTTGCGTAAAACAAGTCCACCGATTGTTGTCTTTTTCAAGAGGGCTGGTCTGTGTCTAAATTTTCGAACAGCATACACGCAGGCGAAAGTATCTATAGATTAGAACTGAAATGAAATAGAAATTAAATCAGTCAGAAAGAAATACTAATTCAAATACCTCTCTGTCCTTAGCCAAACGACACACACACACACACACACACACATGATACACGCACACACTCACGCACACACACACGCACGCACACACACACACACACACACACACACACACTGACCGTGACACACACCGCACAACACGCGCATGCACACCGGCGCACGCGCGCACACACACTCTGAGAAACAGTTTCAAACGTTGAAGCAGATTTAGGAGGGTGTGTCTTGCCAAGTGTACGTGTGTCTTTGTGTTGGGGGGGGTGGACTGCATTTGCCATCGGCTGAAGTAGCGTGATAGTGTCACGTTGAAAGAAGTGAGTAACAAGAAAATGATATTGTTCTTTCTCTTTTACATGAACAAGTAACATTGCTATAATTTTTTCAAAGATTATCGGTGGAAGTCAAGTTGGGAAGTGTAACGGAAAAATCAGGCGCCAGAGACCATGATTTATCACCATTAATTAATATCGATGTATGTATGGTAAGCTTACCGTCCCTAAAACTTAATCACACAGTGGTTGTTTCAGAATGCACTTCAAACTATTTTCCAACGTACTTTTTTAAGTACTGTTACACATTTTTAAATGAAAATTAGTTTGTATGACATATAATTTGGAGAAATAGAAACAAAAAGAACTTCCACGCTCGAAAAAATCAGACTGAGAACGAGACCAGACACACACACACACACACACACACACACACACACACACACACACACACACACGCACACACACACACACACACACACACACACACACACACACACACACACACACGCGCACACACACACACACACACATATATACACACACACACACGCACGCACGCACACACACACACACACACACACACACACACACACACACACACACACACACACACACACACACACACACACACACACCCGCCACTCTCACTCTGGCACCACCATTCTCACTCTCACACAGTCACACCACCACTCACACTCTGGCACCACCATTCTCACCCTGGCACTGCCATTCTCACTCTCACAGTCACACCACCACTCACACTCTGGCACCACCACTCACACTCTGGCACAACCAGTCACACTCTGGAACCACAATTCTCAACCTGGCACTACCATTCTCACTCTTACACCACCATTATCACTCTTGTACCACCATTCTCACTCTCACACCACCATTATCACTCTCACACCACCATTATCACTCTGGCACCACCATTATCACTCTTGTACTACCATTCTCACTATGGCATCACCATTCTCGCTATGACATTACCATTATCACTCTGACACCACCATTCTCACTCTGGCACTACCATTCTCACTGTCCTGTGGTACTACCATTCTCACTCTGGCACTACCATTCTCACTGTGGTACTACCATTCTCACTCTGGCACCATCATTCTCACTCTGGCACCACCACTCTCATTCTGGCACCATCATTCTCACTCTGGCAGCACCACTCTCACTCTGGCACCATAACATTCTCACTCTGGCATCACCATTCTCACTCATTCTCACTCTGGCACCACCATTCTCACTCTGACACTACCATTCTCACTCTGGTACCACCATTATCACTCTGGCACCATCATTCTCACTCTGGTATCACTATTATCACTCTGGCACCATCATTCTCACTCTGGTACTACCATTCTCACTCTGGCACCATCATACTCACTCTGGCACTACCATTCTCATTCTGGTACTATCATTCTCACTCCGGCACTACCATTATAACTCTGGCACTACCATTCTCACTGTACTGTGGTACTACCATTCTCACTGTTGTACTACCATTCTCACTGTGGCACTACCATTCTCACTCTGACACCACCATTATCACTCTGACACCACCATTCTCACTCTGGCACCACCATTCTCACTCTGGCACCACCATTCTCACTCGGGCACCACCATTCTCACTATGGCACCACCATTCTCGCTCTGACACTACCATTCTCACTCTGGCACCACCATTCTCACTCTGGCACCACCATTCTCACTCTGGCACCACCATTCTCACTCTGGCACCACCATTCTCACTCTGGCACCACCATTCTCACTCTGGCACCACCATTCTCACTCTGGCATCACCATTCTCGCAATGACACTACCATTATCACTCTTGTACCACCATTCTCGATCGGGCATCATGCTCTTGGCACTGGTCTGGATCCTCCACAACCACACGCACAGAATCACACATGCACACGTCACATCACCAGTCTACCATTTCACCAGTCTGGCAGCGGTTGGGAGACACACATACAGACACACAAACACACACAGAAATATTGACGGGGGTGGGATTCAAACCCACGACCTGGGAATTGAAAGTGTTTGAATACTGTCGCTTTCATCCCCGCGGCCACTCTGCTCGCTTGAAAGTCTGATCTAAATTAGTAAATATAAAGTTTTAACTGAGCGAACGTTCACTAAAGAAAGTACAAAATAACATGGTTACTCGTAGAACCTTTACAGCTGCAGCGAACAGTACATCCGATGACTAGAGTCGCCAGCAGCTCCTCGGTAGTATAGTGGTCAGTATCCCCGCCTGTCACGCGGGAGACCGGGGTTCAATTCCCCGCCGGGGAGGCGTCTTTTATTTATTGGACAGTCACTTTTTTTATCGAAACATTATTTTGGCGCGCACGCAGGCTCCATCAACCCGATTAGTTCGGCTGTTAAAGGTTTTATATGGTTTTTATATTTAGTCAAGTTTTGACTAAATATTTTAACATCGAGGGGGAATCGAAACGAGGGTCGTGGTGTATGTGTGTGTGTATGTGTGTGTGTGTGTGTGTGTGTGTGTGCGTGCGTGCGTGTAGAGCGATTCAGACCAAACTACTGGACCGATCTTTATGAAATTTGACATGAGAGTTCCTGGGATTGATATCCCCATACGTTTTTTTCATTTTTTTGATAAATGTCTTTGATGACGTCATATCCGGCTTTTCGTGAAAGTTGAGGCGGCACTGTCACGCCCTCATTTTTCAACTAAATTGGTTGAAATTTTGGTCAAGTAATCTTCGACGAAGCCCGGGGTTCGGTATTGCATTTCAGCTTGGTGGCTTAAAAATTAATTAATGACTTTGGTCATTAAAAATCTGAAAATTGTAAAAAATAATAAAAATTTATAAAACGATCCAAATTTACGTTTATCTTATTCTCCATCATTTGCTGATTCCAAAAACATATAAATATGTTATATTCGGATTAAAAACAAGCTCTGAAAATTAAATATATAAAAATTATTATCAAAATTAAATTGTCGAAATCAATTTAAAAACACTTTCATCTTATTCCTTGTCGGTTCCTGATTCCAAAAACATATAGATATGATATGTTTGGATTCAAAACACGCTCAGAAAGTTCAAACAAAGAAAGGTACAGAAAAGCGTGCTATCCTTCTTAGCGCAACTACTACCCCGCTCTTCTTGTCAATTTCACTGCCTTTGCCATGAGCGGTGGACTGACGATGCTACGAGTATACGGTCTTGCTGAAAAATGGCAGCTACTTGACTAAATATTGTATTTTCGCCTTACGCGACTTGTTTTCTATTTCAACTTTAAAGCATCGTATGAGACTTTACGGCCGGCTGCTCTAAGATTCATTGATAACCGCATGACCTTAATATGAAAGCTTATGTCTGAACAGAGAGAGCTTGTCAGTAACATGCACTATTTTCTTGTTGCCTACCAATGCGAAATTTAGGTCATGAATATCAGTGAGTCCGATTCGCTTGCAGCTCCTCGGTAGTATAGTGGTCAGTATCCCCGCCTGTCACGCGGGAGACCGGGGTTCAATTATTGTTTGGACACCCAATTCGAAATGATTTTTATTTTTTACTTTTTGGCGTGCCCGAGGGCTTCATCCACCAAATCAGTTCTGTTACAGGTAGCTGCGTTGCTTGGCTTTAATTGGCACTACCCTTGTTAACTTGAAGAAAGAATTTGTTTAAATCTTATATTAAAGGCAGAGTAAGCCTCCCGTAAACCATCACAGATACGGTCAGGCTTTTACACACAGTACAAACACCATTTCATTTAAACACTCACCAATTGAGAACATCCTAGGTGCCCTCCGTAAAGAGCGAACAATTTTCAAAGAATTTATTTTTGTGTGGTTTATCTTACCCCTGAGCCATCGTGAACCCGTGTGATCCAGTTTTCCCTTTTCACAATGCAGTCGTCATAGTTAGTCATTTGAATGCGACTCGACGTGAGCTTATCTACAATAGCACGTTTTTTTTATGCACGAAACAACGGCTGTGGTTCACAAGAACTCTAGCGATGGCTTTTGACTGTTGAGAGGAACGGCGATTTGCACTGATAAACCGGCCGTCGTCTGCTACGACCCTTGCGTGACCCTGCTTCCGGGCTTTTCTTTTTTTAAACTTTCACAACTTCGAATTGTTCTGATCTTGTCTTGATGAAAAACGAATTCTTTTATGATTAAAGAATGTTTGTGTAACAAGCTGTCAATTTATTATTTAGATTTTAAAAGTTAGGTCTAGCGCAAAAACGAGGCGCCGTTGTTGTTAACGGAACAAGTCTACGAAAATAAATTCTTTGAAAATGTCTCACGCTCGACAGAAAGCAGCCAGGATGTTCCCGTTCGGTGAGCGTTCAAATGGAAGTATGCTTGTACTGTATTTAGACGCTCGGGGAGCTCTGTGGTGGTTTACGGGAGGCTTACTGTGCCTTTAAGACTTTCTTTTTTTTTTAAAGTGTTGATGTTGAGGCCGACAGATTGACTGAGTGTTTTGCCGATATCGTTTTACACGACTTGTTTTTCTTTTATTTTTACAGGTACACCAAAAAGGTATGAACTTTCAGTTGCCCAGACCGATCAAATTATGACAACAAAGAACATGACTGTGGGGTGTTATTACGCTCTTCCCTGCTTCCTTCTTAAAAACAATATATATAACAAGTCGCGTAAGGCGAAAATACAATATTTAGTCAAGTAGCTGTCGAACTCACAGAATGAAACTGAACGCAATGCAACGCAGCAAGACCGTATACTCGTGGTCCACCGCTCACGGCATAGGCAGTGAAATTGACAAGAAGAGTGGGGTAGTGGTTACGCTATGCTGCATAGCACGCTTTTCTGTACCTCTCTTCGTTTTAACTTTCTGAGCGTGTTTTTAATCCAAACATATCATATCTATATATTTTTGGAATCAGGAACCGACAAGGAATAAGATGAAAGTGTTTTTAAATTGATTTCGAAAAAAAAATTTGATAATAATTTTTATATATTTAATTTTCAGAGCTTGTTTTTAATCCGAATATAACATATTTATATGTTTTTGGAATCAGCAAATGATGGAGAATAAGATAAACGTAAATTTGGATCGTTTTATAAATTTTTATTTTTTTTTACAATTTTCAGATTTTTAATGACCAAAGTCATTAATTAATTTTTAAGCCACCAAGCTGAAATGCAATACCGAACCCCGGACTTCGTCGAAGAGTACTTGACCAAAATTTCAACCAATTTGGTTGAAAAATGAGGGCGTGACAGTGCCGCCTCAACTTTCACGAAAAGCCGGATATGACGTCATCAAAGACATTTATCAAAAAAATGAAAAAAACGTTCGGGGATTTCATACCCAGGAACTCTCATGTCAAATTTCATAAAGATCGGTCCAGTAGTTTAGTCTGAATCGCTCTACACACACACACACACACACACACACACACACACACACACACACACACACACACACACACACGCACATACACCACGACCCTCGTTTCGATTCCCCCTCGATGTTAAAATATTTAGTCAAAACTTGACTAAATATAAACAAGTCGCGTAAGGCGAAAATACAATATTTAGTCAAGTAGCTGCCATTTTTCAGCAAGACCGTATACTCGTAGCATCGTCAGTCCACCGCTCATGGCAAAGGCAGTGAAATTGACAAGAAGAGCGGGGTAGTAGTTGCGCTAAGAAGGATAGCACGCTTTTCAGTACCTCTCTTTGTTTTAACTTTCTGAGCGTGTTTTTAATCCAAACATATCATATCTATATGTTTTTGGAATCAGGAACCGACAAGCAATAAGATGAAAGTGTTTTTAAATTGATTTGGACAATTTAATTTTGATAATAATTTTTATATATTTAATTTTCAGAGCTTGTTTTTAATCCGAATATAACATATTTATATGTTTTTGGAATCAGCAAATGATGGAGAATAAGATAAACGTAAATTTGGATCGTTTTATACATTTTTATTTTTTTTTACAATTTTCAGATTTTTAATGACCAAAGTCATTAATTAATTTTTAAGCCACCAAGCTGAAATGCAATACCGAACCCCGGGCTTCGTTGAAGATTACTTGACCAAAATTTCAACCAATTTGGTTGAAAAATGAGGGCGTGACAGTGCCGCCTCAACTTTCACGAAAAGCCGGATATGACGTCATCAAAGACATTTATCAAAAAAATTAAAAAAACGTTCGGGGATTTCATACCCAGGAACTCTCATGTCAAATTTCATAAAGATCGGTCCAGTAGTTTAGTCTGAATCGCTCTACACACACACACACACACACACACACGCGCGCACGCACGCACACACGCACGCACATACACCACGACCCTCGTTTCGATTCCCCCTCGATGTTAATATATTTAGTCAAAACTTGACTAAATATAAAAAGATTGTCGGACTAACAAAACATAGTGTCCTGCGGTAATAAGGCATAAAATCAGTTTAGTTAACAGCGGTCTGGTTATAAACAATACAGAATGTATGGTCACAAATGTGCCTGTGCGGCGTGCAGCTGTCTCACTTCCACGTGATCTGTACATCGTAAGCAGGGCACATGGAAGATTTACGATAACCACGTGACCTAAAAATAAAAGGCCTGTGAGAAGCACTTGTGCAATGTTGCCTACAGCTACGAATATTACGTTGTACGAGTCACACTCGCTTGTAGCTCCTCGGTAGTATAGTGGTCAGTATCCCCGCCTGTCACGCGGGAGACCGGGGTTCAATTCCCCGCCGGGGAGGCATATTTTTGTTCCCCATTTTTATATAATCTGCTTTATATTTAGGCGAGGCGAAGTGACTTTCTTCTAATTTAATAATTGTTTGGCGAGTATGATTTCGTCCACCAGATCAGTTTTTAGACACATACATCTTCTCTTCTTTCAAACAAGCATAGCTAATAAGCAGAACACATGAGACTGCTCTGAAATTCATTGATAACCGCATGACTTAAATATGTAAACTTATGTCTGAACAGAGAAAGGTTGTCAGTAACATGCACTTTTTTTCTTCAGTGTTGCCTACTGCTGTGAAACTTATGTCACGAATATGAGTCCCTTCCCGTTTCAGCTCCTCGGTAGTATAGTGGTCAGTATTCCCGCCTGTCACGCGGGAGACCGGGGTTCAATTCCCCGCCGGGTAGGCAATTTTTTTCCGATTCTATATAGTATGCTTTATACTTAGGCGAGTCAAAGTTACTTTTATTTAATGTAATAATTTGTTGGCGAGTATGTTGTAACAGGTTTAAGAGACAGACATCGTTTCTCTTCTTTCAAACAAGCATCTATGATAAGCAGAGCACATGAGACTGTACACACGGCTGCTCTGAGATTCATTCTGATAACCGTATGACATTAAATATGTAAACTTATATCTGAACAGAGAAAGGTTGTCAGTAACCTGCACTATTTTTCTTCAGTGCTGCCTACAACTGCAATACTTATGTCGCGAATATGTGTCCCATCCCGTTTCAGCTCCTCGGTAGTATAGTGGTCAGTATCCCCGCCTGTCACGCGGGAGACGGGGGTTCAATTCCCCGCCGGGGAGGAGATGAATTTTTCTACTTTATATTTTGGACAGTGACAGCGAAGAAAAAGTTTTTTAAAAAGTATCATACCATAATAACAACAGATGATTTCTGAATAAAAAGCTCCAAACATATTATATATTCCAGAAACGATTTTTGATCTAATTGTCTGGTGACTCTGGTCCCTTACAATGTTTGTTTCGAGTTTTCATTGGCCTCTCCCACTTTGCAATCTTTAAAATAAAAAGTATTATTGTTAGACATTAATGTTTGCTTCTTTTGTATTATTTTTAGCTACAGTATTTAATTATACGATACGTGTCCCATCCCGTTTCAGCTCCTCGGTAGTATAGTGGTCAGTATCCCCGCCTGTCACATATCCTACCTTAAGAAAAACGGATGATTTCTGAATAAAAAGCCCAAAACACCTCATAAATCCCAGAAACGATTTTTTGTGAGATCTTTGGGTGACTCTGGTCCCTCACAATGTTTGTTTTGAGTGTGTATTGGTCTCTCCCAGTTTGTAATCTGAAATAATTTTTTTGTTCGAGAATATGATGAAGCCTTTTCTTTTAAGTTTTAATGTTGAGGCCGACAAATTGACTGGATTTGTTCAGTGTCAATATCGATTTACACTTGTTTTTCTTTTCTTAGTTCTGGTACACCAACAAGATATTTTGAATTCTCAGTTGCCCAGACCGATCAAATTATCACAACAAAGAACAGTGTTATTACGCTCTCGCCTACTCCTTTCTTCAAAATTAAATAGTGGGATAAACAAAACAGATAGTGTCCTGTAGTAATAAGGCATAACAAGATTGAGTTAACAGCGGTTGTGCCTGTGCGGCTTGCAGCTGGCTCACTTCCACGTGATCTGTACATCGTAAGCAGGGCACCTGAAAGTTAACGATAACCACATGACCTAAAACTGAAAGCTTATGTCTGAACACAGAAGGCTTGTGAGAAGCACTTAATTGCCTTGTTGCCTACCGCTACGAATATTCCGTCGTACGAGTCTAACTCGCTCATAGCTCCTCGGTAGTATAGTGGTCAGTATCCCCGCCTGTCACGCGGGAGACCGGGGTACAATTCCCCGCCGGGGAGGCATATATTTGTCCCATTTTATATAGTCTGCTTTATATTTAGGCGAGGCTTAGTGACTTTTTTTTCTAATTTAATAATTGTTTGGCGAGTATGATTTCGTCCACCAGATCAGTTCGGGTGTAACAGTTTTTAGACACAGACATCGTTTTTCTTTTTATATTTAGTCAAGTTTTGACTAAATATTTTAACATAGAGGGGGGAATCGAAACGAGGGTCGTGGTGTATGTGTGTCTGTCTGTGTGTGTGTGTGTGTGTGTGTGTGTGTGTCTGTGTGTGTGTGTAGAGCGATTCAGACTAAACTACTGGACCGATCTTTATGAAATTTGACATGAGAGTTCCTGGGTATGAAATGCCCGAACGTTTTTTTCATTTTTTTGATAAATGTCTTTGATGACGTCATATCCGGCTTTTCGTGAAAGTTGAGGCGGCACTGTCACGCCCTCATTTTTCAACCAAATTGGTTGAAATTTTGGTCAAGTAATCTTCGACGAAGCCCGGGGTTCGGTATTGCATTTCAGCTTGGTGGCTTAAAAATTAATTAATGACTTTGGTCATTAAAAATCTGAAAATTGTAAAAAAAAATAAAAATTTATAAAACGATCCAAATTTACGTTTATCTTATTCTCCATCATTTGCTGATTCCAAAAACATATAAATATGTTATATTCGGATTAAAAACAAGCTCTGAAAATTAAATATATAAAAATTATTATCAAAATTAAATTGTCCAAATCAATTTAAAAACACTTTCATCTTACTCCTTGTCGGTTCCTGATTCAAAAAACATATACATATGATATGTTTGGATTAAAAACACGCTCAGAAAGTTAAAACAAAGAGAGGTACAGAAAAGCGTGCTATCCTTCTTAGCGCAACTACTACCCCGCTCTTCTTGTCAATTTCACTGCCTTTGCCATGAGCGGTGGACTGACGATGCTACGAGTATACGGTCTTGCTGAAAAATGGCAGCTACTTGACTAAATATTGTATTTTCGCCTTACGCGACTTGTTTATATTTAGTCAAGTTTTGACTAAATATTTTAACATCGAGGGGGAATCGAAACGAGGGTCGTGGTGTATGTGCGTGTGTGTGTGTGTGTGTGTGTGTGCGTGTGTGTGTGTGTGTGTCTGTGTGTGTGTGTAGAGCGATTCAGACTAAACTACTGGACCGATCTTTATGAAATTTGACATGAGAGTTCCTGGGTATGAAATCCCCGAACGTTTTTTTCATTTTTTTGATAAATGTCTTTGATGACGTCATATCCGGCTTTTCGTGAAAGTTGAGGCGGCACTGTCACGCCCTCATTTTTCAACCAAATTGGTTGAAATTTTGGTCAAGTAATCTTCGACGAAGCCCGGGGTTCGGTATTGCATTTCAGCTTGGTGGCTTAAAAATTAATTAATGACTTTGGTCATTAAAAATCTGAAAATTGTAAAAAAAAATAAAAATGTATAAAACGATCCACATTTACGTTTATCTTATTCTCCATCATTTGCTGATTCCAAAAACATATAAATATGTTATATTCGGATTAAAAACAAGCTCTGAAAATTAAATATATAAAAATTATTATCAAAATTAAATTGTCCAAATCAATTTAAAAACACTTTCATCTTATTCCTTGTCGGTTCCTGATTCCGAAAACATATAGATATGATATGTTTGGATTAAAAACACGCTCAGAAAGTTAAAACAAAGAGAGGTACAGAAAAGCGTGCTATCCTTCTTAGCGCAACTACTACCCCGCTCTTCTTGTCAATTTCACTGCCTTTGCCATGAGCGGTGGCCTGACGATGCTACGAGTAAAATGGCATTGCGTTCAGTTTCATTCTGTGAGTTCGACAGCTACTTGACTAAATATTGTATTTTCGCCTTACGCGACTTGTTTAAACTAGCATAGATAATACGCAGAACACATGAGACTGCTCTGAAATTCATTGATAACCGCATGACTTAAGTATGTAAACTTATGTCTGAACAGAGAAAGGTTGTCTGTAATATTTTTCTTCAGTGCTGCCCACAGCTGCGAAACTTATGTCGCGAATATGAGTCCCTTGCCGTTTCAGCTCCTCGGTAGTATAGTGGTCAGTATCCCCGCCGTGTCACGCGGGAGACCGGGGTTCAATTCCCCGCCGGGGAGGCCATTTTTTTCCGATTCTATATAGGTATGCTTTATACTTAGGCGAGGCAAAGTTACTTTTATCTAATGTAATAATTTGTTGGCGAGTATGATTACGTCCACCAGATAAGTTCTGTTGTAACAGGTTTTAGAGACAGACATCGTTTCTCTTCTTTCAAACAAGCATCTATGATAAGCAGAGCACATGAGACTGTACACACGGCTGCTCTGAGATTCATTCTGATAACCGTATGACATTAAATATGTAAACTTATATCTGAACAGAGAAAGGTTGTCAGTAACCTGCACTATTTTTCTTCAGTGCTGCCTACAACTGCAAAACTTATGTCGCGAATATGTGTCCCGTCCCGTTTCAGCTCCTCGGCAGTATAGTGGTCAGTATCCCCGCCTGTCACGCGGGAGATCGGGGTTCAATTCCCCGCCGTGGAGGAGATGAATTTTTGTACTTTACATTTTAGACAGTCACAGCGAATAAAAAGGGGTTTTTTACTTTTTGGCGTGCCCGAGGGCTTCATCCACCAAATCAGTTCTGTTACAGGTTTTTAAAAAGTATCATACCATAATAACAACAGATGATTTCTGAATAAAAAGCTCCAAACATATTATATATTCCAGAAACGATTTTTGATCTAATTGTCTGGTCCCTTACAATGTTTGTTTCGAGTTTTTATTGGCCTCTCCCACTTTGCAATCTTTAAAAAAAAAGTATTATTGTTAGACATTTTAATATTTGCTTCTTTTGTATTATTTTTAGCTACAGTATTTATACGATACCAGTATAGTCTACCAGGGAGATGGCTTGGTTACAAAAAAACCCAGTTGATTTGCTTGAAAATGGCACTACTTCTTCTTATTCTTCTGCGTTCGTGGGCTGAAACTCCCACGTACACTCGTGTTTTTGCACGAGTGGAATTTTACGTGTATGACCGTTTTTTACCCCGCCATTTAGGCAGCCATACGCCGCTTTCGGAGGAAGCATGCTGGGTATTTTCGTGTTTTTATAACCCACCGAACTCTGACATGGATTACAGGATCTTTTTCGTGCGCACTTGGTCTTGTGCTTGCGTGTACACACGGGGGGGGGGGGGGGGGGGTGTTCGGACACCGTGGAGAGTCTGCACACAAAGTTGACTCTGAGAAATAAATCTCTCGCCGAACGTGGGGACGAACTCACGCTGACAGCGGCCAACTGGATACAAATCCAGCGCGCTACCGACTGAGCTACATCCCCGCCCGTAGCACTACTAATGCTGATAAAGAATTACCTTACCTTATCGTATCTGTAGACTGGTTTTTTAATTTTCTATGTTGACTAAATGTTTTGCCGATTTACGCGATCCGTTTTTCTTTTCTTTGTACTGCATCGTACATATAAAACATATATTTTGAATTGTCAGTTGCCCATGCCGATCAAGTGATCACAACAAAGAATGGCGGTGAATTTTTTCGCTCTCACATACTCCCATCTTAAAATAGAAATTTAAAAAAAATAGTCGGACTAGCAAAACATTTAGTGTCCTGCGGTAAGGCATAACAAGATTGAGTTCACAGCGGTCTTGTTTAGATGGACTATAAACAATACAGAATACATGGTCACAAATGTGCCTGTGCGGCTTGCAGCTGTCTCACTTGCTCGTGATTTGTGCATCGTAAGCAAGGCACATGAAAGTTGACGATAACCACATGACCTGAAAATAAAAGCTTATGTCTGAACACAAAAGGCCTACAGCTACGAATATTCCATCGTACGAGTCTCACTCGCTCTTAGCTCCGCGGTAGTATTGTGGTCAGTATCCCCGCCTGTCACGCGGGAGACCGGGGTTCAATTCCCCACCGGCGAGGCCATTTTTTTCCGATTCTTTAGGCGAGGCAAAGTTACTTTTATCTAATGTAATAATTTGTTGGCGAGTATGATTACGTCCACCAGATAAGTTCTGTTGTAACAGGTTTTAGACACAGACATCGTTTTTCTTCTTTCAAACAAGCATAGATAATAAGCAGAACACATGAGACTGTACACACGGCTGCTCTGAGATTCATTCTGATAATCGCATGACTTAAATATGTAAACTTATGTCTGAACAGAGAAAGGTTGTCAGTAACATGCACTTTTTTTCTTCAGTGCTGCCTACAACTGCAAAACTTATGACGCGAATATGTGTCCCATCCCGTTTCAGCTCCTCGGTGGTATAGTGGTCAGTATCCCCGCCTGTCACGCGGGAGACCGGGGTTCAATTCCCCGCCGGGGAGGAGATGAATTTTTCTACTTTATATTTTAGACAGTCACAGCGAATAAAACGTTTTTTTTAAAACTTGTTGGCGTGCCCGAGGGCGTTATCCACCAAATCAGTTCTGTTACAGGTTTTTAAAAAGTATCATACCATAATAAAAACAGATGATTTCTGAATAAAAAGCTCCAAACATATAATATATTCCAGAAACGATTTTTGATCTAATTTTCGGGTGACTCTGGTCCCTTACAATGTTTGTTTCGAGTTTTTATTGGCCTCTCCCACTTTGCAATCTTTAAAATAAAAAGTATTATTGTTAGACATTTTAATGTTTGCTTGTTTTGTATTATTTTTAGCTACAGTATATATACGATACCAGTATAGTCTACCAGGGAGATGGCTTGGTTACAAAAAAAAGCAGTTGATTTGCTTGAAAATGGCACTACTAATGCTGATAAAGAATTACCTTACCTTACCTTATCGTATATGAAAACTTGTGTTTTAATTTTCTATGTTGACTAAATGTTTTGCTTATTTATGCCATCTGTTTTTCTTTTCTTTGTACTGCATCGTACATATAAAAATATATTTTGAATTGTCAGTTGCCCATACCGATCAAGTTATCACAACAAATTAAGAACGGCGGTGAGTTTTTTACGCACTCACATACTCCCTTCTTAAAAAATAAATTAAAAAAAATAGTCAGACTAACAAAACAGATAGTGTCCTACGGCAACAAGGCATTAAAGGTTTACTTCACAGCGGTCTTGTTTTGATGGATTATAAACAATACAGAATACATGGTCACAAATGTGCCTGTGCGGCTTGCAGCTGTCTCACTTGCTCGTGATTTGTACATCGTAAGCAGGGCACATGAAAGTTGACGATAACCACATTACCTAAAACTGAAAGCTTATGTCTGAACACAGAAGGCTTGTTAGAAGCACTTTTGCTTTGTTGCCTACAGCTACGTATATTACGTTGTACGAGTCTCACTCGCTTGTAGCTCCTCGGTAGTATAGTGGTCAGTATCCCCGCCTGTCACGCGGGAGACCGGGGTTCAATTCCCCGCCGGGGAGGCCATTTTTTTCCGATTCTATATAGGTATGCTTTATACTTAGGCGAGGCAAAGTTACTTTTATCTAATGTAATAATTTGTTGGCGAGTATGATTACGTCCACCAGATAAGTTCTGTTGTAACAGGTTTTAGAGACAGACATCGTTTCTCTTCTTTCAAACAAGCATCTATGATAAGCAGAGCACATGAGACTGTACACGGCTGCTCTGAGATTCATTCTGATAACCGGATGACATTAAATATGTAAACTTATATCTGAACAGAGAAAGGTTGTCAGTAACCTGCACTATTTTTCTTCAGTGCTGCCTACAGCTGCAAAACTTCTGTCGCGAATGTGTCCCATCCTGTTTCAGCTCCTCGGTAGTATAGTGGTCAGTATCCCCGCCTGTCACGCGGGAGACCGGGGTTCAATTCCCCACCGGCGAGGCATATTTTTGTCCCATTTTATATAGTCTGCTTTATATTTAGGAGAGGCTTAGTGACTTTTTTTCTAATCTAATAATAATTATTTGTTTGGCGAGTATGATTTCGTCCACCAGATCAGTTCGGGTGTAACAGTTTTTAGACACAGACATCGTTTTTCTTCTTTCAAACAAGCATAGATAATAAGCAGAACACATGAGACATGAGTCTGCTCTGAGATTTATTCTGATAATCGCATGACTTAAATATGTAAACTTATGTCTGAACAGAGAAAGGTTGTCAGTAACATGCACTTTTTTCTTCAGTGTTGCATACAGCTGTGAAACTTATGTCAGGAATATGAGTCCCGTTGCCTTGCAGCTCCTCGGTAGTATAGTGGTCAGTATCCCCGCCTGTCACGCGGGAGACCGGGGTTCAATTCCTCGCCGGGGAGGAGATGAATTTTTCTACTTTATATTTTAGACAGTCACACCAAATCAGTTCTGTTACAGGTTTTTAAAAAGTATCATACCATAATAACAAGTCGCGTAAGGCTAAAATACATTTTAATCACTTGACTAAATGTAAAAACAGATGATTTCTGAATAAAAAGCCCCAAACATATCATATATTCCAGAAACGATTTTAGATCTAATTTTCGGGTGACTCTGGTCCCTCACAATGTTTGTTTCGAGTTTTTATTGGCCTCTCCCACTTTGCAATCTTAAAAATAAAAAGTATTATTGTTAGACATTTTAATGTTTGCGGCTTCTTTTGTAATATTTTTAGCTACAGTATTTATACGATACCAGTATAGTCTCTTACCAGGGAGATGGCTTGGTTACAAAAAAAAAGCAGTTGATTTGCTTGAAAATGGCACTACTAATGCTGATAAAGAATTACCTTACCTTACCTTATCGTATATGAAAACTTGTGTTTTAATTTTCTATGTTGACTAAATGTTTTGCTGATTTATGCGATCTGTTTTTCTTTTCTTTGTACTGCATCGTACATATAAAAATATATTTTGAATTGTCAGTTGCCCATACCGATCAAGTTATCACAACAAATGAAGAACGGCGGTGAGTTTTTTACGCTCTCACATACTCCCTTCTTAAAACAAATTTTTTTTTAAAAATAGTCGGACTAACAAAACAGATAGTGTCCTACGGCAACAAGGCATTAAAGGTTTACTTCACAGCGGTCTTGTTTTGATGGATTATAAACAATACAGAATACATGGTCACAAATGTGCCTGTGCGGCTTGCAGCTGTCTCACTTGCTCGTGATTTGTACATCGTAAGCAGGGCACATGAAAGTTGACGATAACCACATGACCTAAAAATAAAAGCTTATGTCTGAACACAGAAGGCTTGTTAGAAGCACTTTTGCTTTGTTGCCTACAGCTACGTATATTACGTTGTACGAGTCTCACTCGCTTGTAGCTCCTCGGTAGTATAGTGGTCAGTATCCCCGCCTGTCACGCGGGAGACCGGGGTTCAATTCCCCGCCGGGGAGGAAATTTTTTTTTCCGATTCTATATAGTATGCTTTATACTTAGGCGAGGCAAAGTTACTTTTATCTAATGTAATAATTTGTTGACGAGTATGATTACGTCCACCCGATAAGTTCTGTTGTAACAGGTTTTAGAGACAGACATCGTTTCTCTTCTTTCAAACAAGCATCTATGATAAGGCCAAAAAAAAAAATAGGTCTGTTTACGGTAACCCGACCGACCCTAGTTTTTTCGCGCGACCCTAGACTTTTTTTGGGCATTTGGGGGAAAAAAAAAAAAATCTTGTTTTTTTGGCAAAATAACATAAAAATTTGGTTTTTTGGAAAAAAAAAAAAAAAAAAAAAAAAAACAATCCCGACCTACCGACCCTATTTTTTTGGCCTATGTTACCGTAAACAGACCTATTTTTTTTTTGGCCTAAGCAGAGCACATGAGACTGTACATACGGCTGCTCTGAGATTCATTCTGATAACCGTATGACATTAAATATGTAAACTTATATCTGAACAGAGAAAGGTTGTCAGTAACCTGCACTATTTTTCTTCAGTGCTGCCTACAACTGCAATACTTATGTCGCGAATATGTGTCCCATCCCGTTTCAGCTCCTCGGTTGTATAGTGGTCAGTATCCCCGCCTGTCACGCGGGAGACGGGGGTTCAATTCCCCGCCGGGGAGGAGATGAATTTTTCTACTTTATATTTTAGCCTGTCACAGCGAATAAAAAGGCTTTTTTACTTTTTGGCGTGCCCGAGGGCTTCATCCACCAAATCAGTTCTGTTACAGGTTTTTAAAAAGTATCATACCATAATAAAAACAGATGATTTCTGAATAAAAAGCTCCAAACATATAATATATTCCAGAAACGATTTTTGATCTAATTTTCGGGTGACTCTGGTCCCTTACAATGTTTGTTTCGAGTTTTTATTGGCCTCTCCCACTTTGCAATCTTTAAAATAAAAAGTATTATTGTTAGACATTTTAATGTTTGCTTCTTTTGTATTATTTTTAGCTACAGTATTTATACGATACCAGTATAGTCTCCCAGGGAGATGGCTTGGTTACAAAAAAAAGCAGTTGATTTGCTTGAAAATGGCACTACTAATGCTGATAAAGAATTACCTTACCTTACCTTATCGTATATGAAAACTTGTGTTTTAATTTTCTATGTTGAGTAAATGTTTTGCTTATTTATGCGATCTGTTTTTCTTTTCTTTGTACTGCATCGTACATATAAAAATATATTTTGAATTGTCAGTTGCCCATACTGATCAAGTTATCACAACAAATTAAGAACGGCGGTGAGTTTTTTACGCCCTCACATACTCCCTTCCTAAAAAATAAATTAAAAAAAATAGTCAGACTAACAAAACAGATAGTGTCCTACGGCAACAAGGCATTAAAGGTTTACTTCACAGCGGTCTTGTTTTGATGGATTATAAACAATACATAATACATGGTCACAAATGTGCCTGTGCGGCTTGCAGCTGTCTCACTTGCTCGTGATTTGTGCATCGTAAGCAAGGCACATGAAAGTTGACGATAACCACATGACCTGAAAATAAAAGCTTATGTCTGAACACAAAAGGCTTGTTAGAAGCACTTTTGCTTTGTTGGCTACAGCTACGTATATTACGTTGAATGGGTCGCACTCGCTTGTAGCTCCTCGGTAGTATAGTGGTCAGTATCCCCGCCTGTCACGCGGGAGACCGGGGTTTAATTCCCCGCCGGGGAGGCAAATTTTGTTCCCATTCTATATAGTATGCTTCATACCATAGACCAAATACTTAGGCGAGGCAAAGTTACTTTTTTCTAATGTAATAATTTGTTGGCGATATGATAACGTCCACCAGATAAGTTCGGTTGTAACAGGTTTTAGAGACCGACATCGTTTCTCTTCTTTCAAACAAGCATCTATGATAAGCAGAGCACATGAGACTGTACACGGCTGCTCTGAGATTCATTCTGATAACCGTATGACATTAAATATGTAAACTTATATCTGAACAGAGAAAGGTTGTCAGTAACCTGCACTATTTTTCTTCAGTGATGCCTCAGAGAGACAACTGGCGATAGCCGTGGAGCGAGTATTATCAGAATGTTAATTGCCTTGTTGCCTTGTTGCCTACAGCTACGAATATTGCGTCGTACGAGTCTCAATCACTCATAGCTCCTCGGTAGTATAGTGGTCAGTATCCCCGCCTGTCACGCGGGAGACCGGGGTTCAATTCCCCGCCGGGGAGGCATTGTTTTGTTTTTTTTTGTTTTTGTTTTTGTTTTTCATGGAAGTCTACTATTTTTTTAGACAGTCAACAACGCAAGGCAAAGTGACTTTTTTTTAAATTTTGTTTCTGGCGAGGACGAAGGCTCGGCTGTGCAGGTTTTAGAGGCAGACATGTTTCTTTTCTTTCGAACAAGTATTGTAAGCTGAGCACATGAGATTTGAAAGATGCGAGTCCCTATCGCTTGCAGCTCCTCGGTAGTATAGTGGTCAGTATCCCCGCCTGTCACGCGGGAGACCGGGGTTCAATTCCCCGCCGGGGAGGCATTTTTTTGCCTCTTTTCATTTTGGTACTTTATTGTTTTAGACAGTCACAAAGCTAAGGCGAATGAATTTTTAACAATTCAGTAAATTTGTTGCGAGCACGAATGTTTCATCCACCATATCAGTACGGCTGCTACAGGTTTTAGAGACAGATAAGTTTGGTTTTTTTTCTTTCATTACCTAAATATGAAAGCTTATGCCTGAACAGAGAAAGCTTGTCAGTAACAGGCACTATTTTCCTGTTGGCTACAGGTGCGATATTTATGTCCTGAATATGAGTCCCGTAGATTCATTCTAATAACCGCATGACATAAATTTGAAAGCTTACGTCTGAATAAAGATAAGTTGTCAGTAACATGCACTATTTTCTTCAGTGTTGCCTACAGCTGCGAAATTTATGTCAGGACTATGAGTCCCGTATATATGCAGCTCCTCGGTAGTATAGTGGTCAGTGCAGGGCACATGAAAGTTGACGATAACAACATAACCTAAAACTGAAAGCTTATGTCTGAACACAGAAGGCTTGTGAGAAGCATTTGCGCCTTGTTGCGTACAGCTGCGAGTATTACATTGTTCGAGTCTTCCTCGCCTGTAGCTTCTCGGTAGTATAGTGGTCAGTATCCCCGCCTGTCACGCGGGAGACCGGGGTTCAATTCCCCGCCGGGGAGGCATTTTTTTTTTTTTTTTTTTTTTTTTTTTTCATGGAAGTCTACTGTATTTTTTAGACAGTCAACAACGCAAGGCAAAGTGACTTTTTTTAAAATTTTGTTTCTGGCGAGGACGAAGGCTCGGCTGTGCAGGTTTTAGAGGCAGACATGTTTCGTTTCTTTCGAACAAGTATTGTAAGCTGAGCACATGAGATTTGAAAGATGCGAGTCCCTATCGCTTGCAGCTCCTCGGTAGTATAGTGGTCAGTATCCCCGCCTGTCACGCGGGAGACCGGGGTTCAATTCCCCGCCGGGGAGGCATTTTTTTGCCTCTTTTCATTTTGGTACTTTATTGTTTTAGACAGTCACAAAGCTAAGGCGAATGAATTTTTAACAATTCAGTAAATTTGTTGCGAGCACGAATGTTTCATCCACCATATCAGTACGGCTGCTACAGGTTTTAGAGACAGATAAGTTTGGTTTTTTTTCTTTCATTACCTAAATATGAAAGCTTATGCCTGAACAGAGAAAGCTTGTCAGTAACAGGCACTATTTTCCTGTTGGCTACAGGTGCGATATTTATGTCCTGAATATGAGTCCCGTAGATTCATTCTAATAACCGCATGACATAAATTTGAAAGCTTACGTCTGAATAAAGATAAGTTGTCAGTAACATGCACTATTTTCTTCAGTGTTGCCTACAGCTGCGAAATTTATGTCAGGACTATGAGTCCCGTATATATGCAGCTCCTCGGTAGTATAGTGGTCAGCCAGAGAGAAAGGGAGAATGTACGTTCTGGCTCACCGATTCCGACAGACCCTAAATATTAACGCAAAATAGGCTTCTGGACTAAACTTTTACTAAAATGAAACATGCGACAAAATCAGAAAAATACTGCATAAATCCATACAAAAAAAATACAGTAAAGTAAGGTTGTTTTGAACCAATGCCGGGTCTGTCGGAATCAGTAACCCAGAACGTACATTCCCCCTTTCTCTTATACAACATTCTTAAGCTCAATACGCTCTCTCATTTACAAACTTTACTTCATATGTTCTTTCACTGTTAGAATTATATCTGATACATGCAATGTGACTGTCTAAACGAATAGTTAACTCTTTACAAGTGATTCTATTTTTACTTTTTCTTCCCGTCCTATTTGAATCCCCTTTTTTAAAAACTGCTTTTTCAGATCTTCTATATCGAGTGGCTTGTTATATTCAGCTCGTGTTTTTGTTTGAATACTTGCTTTCTTACTTTTGTAGTCATCAAAGTCTGTTTGTATCTGTTTGAATTCTTCGTCAGAAACTTTTGAATCTTCAAGTGCTTTACTGATAGACAGTTTTAGGCTAGACAATTTTGATGATGCAAGAGTGGAAATGGACTCGTGTTTTTCAAGCTTTTTCACAATTTTTTTCATTATAGCTGATGCTATAAATGATAAACCACCAACTGCTGCTGCCACACCACCTAGGATTAGAGAAACTGGAGTCCCTACTCCGGTAGCTAACAGAATTGTTCCCGTTACACCTGCAGCTGATGCAAGGATAGTAGAACCAGTGCTGGCATTAGAAAGGCTGTTGTAAGTTGTTGAGTACTTACGTCTAGCGCGAGAATATTTTTCTAATTCATCTTCTAGTTGTTTTTGTATATTACTAATGTGTGCCAGTCTGAATTGTTGACTTTCTGCTGCACTTTCATCAATATTAGGATAAAGCTTCACACTGCTAGTCATCTTTTTAATGCAAAATATAAAATATTTATCTTAATTCTCACTGGCCAGTGTTTCTGCTAAGCTTTGAAGCTGTTCATTGCTTAACACCTTATCTGTATAGTAGAAAGCAATCAAATCAAGATAAGTAAGATTAATACTTCTTATTTCTGTTAAATTATTTATATCTGCGTTAACAACAACATTTTGGTTTGACGTCTGTTTTTTTATTGTGTTAGAATCCTTTTGAACAGCAATAAATACTCTGACTTCTTCAACATTTAATGGTCTCCAGTTGAGATTTATTCCTCTCATTAGAACAGTGTTTGTGGTTTCTTCCCTTTTCCTGACAACTATATCAAATATCATAGTTGCATTCTGCCCTATTGGAAGCTTGGGTATAAAATCGACAATGGTGTCAGCGTCCTTTTCAACACTTTGTTTTCTGTGAATGAGATAGTTGTTCTTATGGAAAGGTTTAACTGCAACTTCTCCCCTGCTGTTAATCGCAGGAACAAGGCTAACAATTAGTGGTTTAGCATTGATTGACTTACGGAATGTGTCGTCTTTTCCAACAAGAGTGTATGGACTCACAAATTCAAACTTCATTTCCCAGTCAATCTTTTTCATAACAGGACTAAGTACCCATTTTTTATTCTGATGTTTCCACATGTAGTATATGTCATCGACAATTGGATCAGGTACATTAACATCACGGATTTGGCCTAGTTTGAGAAATCTTGGTTTCTTTTCATCGTCGATTTCCTTTCTCTTGTAATGACCAGTGTCTGTAAACTCGAATGCATACACTGCACCAACTTCAGCATTGCTCTCAAAGTCGATAGCGTCTGCTAAATCTTTCAACTCTATAGTTGAACATGCAACAGGATAAGCTATTGTAGGTCCACTCGACATTTTAATACTCAATATTTTATGGAACTATTTCCAATGTAATGTTAAACAAACAATCAACTGGTTGTCCACTTTGATTTTTCAGATCAATGTGTAGGAATTCATGACACCCTTCCTCCAAGTCCTTGAACTGAAGTGTCTTAAATGTTGGCACGTGCATTTTACAAAAAGAGGCATCACTCGGTGGAAGAATCCTAAGCAGATCAGAACGCTGATCATTAAACAGATTATAGGATGTGTTAAGCTCTCTCATGTGAACAAACAGTACACTGTTAACATCCATGTCAATGGGACGTGTTCCCTTGTATATTTTTGTAATTCCAAGCATATCAAGGAGTTTGGTTGGAAACTCAACGTTTACTTCTCTAGTTTTGGGCATAGTAAGAGTAGCAATGAGACTTGCATGATTTAAACTCGCTGTAATACCTACTGGAGCAAACAATTCTTTCTCTAAAGTGCAGAAGTCATAGTAACCATCTTCTACAGAATGTTTTTTACCATTAATTCTAACCCAGTTGTTAGCCTTTTTTTTACTGATATTATACCAAGTAACCTTGTACATAATTTCATGCAGTGCAACTTTCATTCCTCCATTTTGATTGTTGATAGGGTTTGCAAGTTTAACTGGCACACTAGTCTTCACATTTGTTAGTGTGATAAACATTTTTTATTCAACAACAAAAATGATTCAGTATAAATTCAACAAAGACATTAAATACAAAACTGGACCATATTACAATCCAAAGACTATTTCTTTCCATGAGTTGGACTTTGCTGTAACAGAAACAGAATCCATTCGCGTTAAAGTGCCTGACCCATTCCATTCTTACCTAAATCCCCCAATCAAAAATGATAGTGTTCCAAAGATGTGGAACTCTCACCCAATGCAGTTCTATCAGAATCAGTTAAACTTTGCAATATTCTGTGCAACCACGGGATGTGGAGTGTCCTATGCAGACCACATGAATAATTCAAACTTACTGACAAAGTGTGTGTACACATTTCACGTTTACTATCAGTGCAGGAGAATCTTGTCTGAACTTCAGGCACCAATGCCGCATGAAAAGAGCTGGAACCCATTCAACAATAGGATAAACATGAAAGTGTATGAGCGTCTCTGCAATGAATTCAATATAGATTTTAAGACCGACTTTAGGCAAAAGCAAGACAAAAACCATGGCATGGGAACACTATATTTATGGGGTGTCCACAGGAGGTATAATTTTGATTACTGGCCAGGTCATACATCTTTTTCTTCAAATGTGCAGGTACAGTTAGGATCAATAGAACAAGAGCACCACAATGCATGGACTACTTTTATATTAGACACCGGCAAAGGTTTCACTGGATCAGGTGTTGAAAGGATCAATGAATCTATCCGAACATATGCGTGGTGCTTGCTAGGCTCGCAGGCACAGACACGATCAAACATAATGAGAACAAGCACAGGGTTTGGTGCACAGAAACAGTTGTTATCAAATTTAGAAGATGTCATAAACTCTGCAGTTGATCTGCCTTCCAGCATCAAAAGGTATCAAGACTCTCTCCGTTATGCAAGATCAAAAGTTGACTTTGCTGTTGGTAACGGCCTTTACATGTTACCTTCTGATCTCCAGCTGCAGATTGGAACAATAACAAATTATAACAATGAAATCATTATTGCTAGTGACACCCAGCCGCTTGGAAAGGGTGAAGAACTGAATTCAGAAATCAGAACGATGTTACAGCCATATCACAATGAACAGAAACAAAGCGTGACAAGTGAAGATCACGCTGCAGGTGAAGATCATTCTGTCACTAGTGATGATCAAGCTGTTAGTATTAGTGATGATCATGAATCGCAGAAGACTGCTCTAGTAATTGGTGGAGTGGGTGTAGGCTTACTTTTGCTTTATTCTCGTTAGCAGAACACCTGCAATTAAAACTATTAGAGTCCAGAGATGTTCAGCCATGAAACCAACAACTTTACCTGCAAAAGATAACAGCCAGCTAACAATTGAACCAATGATTCCTGGAAGTGCATCCAAAGCTTTTGCTGCTAGTTTCTTTAATAGTTCTGCAATGTGTTTGAGTTGTTTCTTTACCCATCCCGGATCAGATGGAGATGAAGGTGAAGGTGGAGGTGGAGGTGTGACAGTGCCACCTGTGAGTGTTAACACTAATGTGCTTATTGCAAATCCTAACGCAGTTAGTATACTAGCTATTGTGATTCCCTGCTCTCTGAAAAGCGTTCTAATTCTTTCAGCAAGAGTTGTGTCTTCGTAAAGGATTCTTTGAATTGTATTTTTTATTCTGCTGACCTGTGTTCTCAGTTGTTCTCTATTGTTACTTAGAACTTCTAACCTTATGGCTTTCTCCTCCTGCAAATCTTTTAAACGCTTAGAAATTCTGTTTTTTACTTCTTGTTCTAGGTTCAAATCATCAGCATCAGCAAGTTTTTGTTTCTCTTTGTTTATATCTTCATCCAGCTGACCTAGTTTTGACAGATTATTTGCTATTTCACCTCTGATGGTTTGTAGTGATTGATTAAGGGCTTCTATTTCTCTCATAGGTAATAGTTCATGTGGAGTCTTCAGTGAAGTTTCCTCAGAAAAAGAAGTCTCTATCTCTTGTATAAGTTGATCAGCCTCATCTGCAAGTTTATTAAGATCTTGCAATGGAACAGATTCTATTTGAGTAGCAGTTGGTAGTCCTAGTTCTGCTTGTTGAAGTAAGGAAACAACATGGGAAGCTGATGACCGTGTGCTAGGCACAATATCTAATTGCCTAAGTCGATTAGCAGTAAGTTTTTGTTTTAGTGAAACTTTTGATAGAAACTTAGCAGGATTAGATTTATATGTAAGTTGGACTTTTTCTCCTTTATCGCTAGTTGTATATAAATGATTTGCTTCCATTTTGAACTGGTTTGGATCTAAAACATCAGGTTCTTCTCCTAAACTTTTGTAGAAATCTCTAACTTTACCTTCCAGAAGTTCATGTCGTGCCACCTCATAATGCAGTGAATGATGGTAGGGAACCAAAGGGATTGCTTCGCTCATGTCGTCCGCTGGCTCAAATAAATCTTCAAATCCACCTTCTGCCATTTGTAACTTATTTTTTATTTTGAAAATAAAAAAAGATGGCACAATCGTTCGGTTCTGTTCTTGATCCTTACAGAAGGCTGAAAGAACCTCTCGGGGTAAAAGGAATAAGGCAAACAGTTATAGTCACAAATAATCCTTCTACTATTGATCAGAATGAAATACTTACTGTTAGGTTTCCTAATCTAGGTAAGAACGATGTTATTGTACCAGGCACTGTAAGACTATCATTCAAATTAGAATTAGAATCTGGCTCAGATGCAAATAGGACTTTGGCTTATAATGTAGGAAGAGCAATTGTGAGGAAGATTACTGTCAAACTGGAAGGGCGGGAAGTGATGTCATTGAATAATGCAGATGTATTTTTAGTTTATGCAGATAATTGGTTGACTGACAATGAAAAGAAAAACAGAGTGTTTCAAGGGATTCAGTCAGACAATGGGATAAAAGTTAGAATAGGAGCAGGAGATAAAGCTGACAACAAAAAAGATAACGCTGTCAATGTTGCTTTTGGAAACAAATTTTGTATTCCACTTGACTTTGAACTCATAAATTCACATCCTCCCTTCTATCAAGGAGCATTGCGTGACAGGCTGTCATACGACCTGACTTTCAATAGTTATGATCGTGTTATGCTTTCACAAGACCCGGAAGCAAAGTATAAGGTGTCTGGAATTTCTTTAGAGTTTGATGTTGTAAACCATCCTGAACTGGCTAGACTTATAGAAAATCAGTACAGTTCTAAGCTGCCTATCTATTATGAAAGAGTGTTGAATCACAGTACACTTTCAAAAAGCCAGGCCGATCCAATCTGGAACATTAACTTGAATACACCAGCTAGGTCAATGAAGGGAATACTTATGTTGTTTGAGGAACCAAAAGATTCATATGAAAGGCAAATAGAAAAGTTTTACAATCCACTAATCAATAGAGTATATTGCACAATTGAAGGGCAGCCAAACCAAATATTTGCATCTGGCATGCTGCCATACCAACACTATGATGAAGCAAGAAAGTACTTTACTGGAGGAAGATTGAAAGACCCAACATCTGATCTTGTGGCTAAAGATCTGCATTTACACGGTGTTGGCGTAGAAGATTTCTTGACAAATAAATATGCGTTATGGCTGGATCTCAGAACAACTGACGACAACAAACTGCATGGAAGTGGAAGGCGAATTGAAAACGGATCAGAAGGAATCACAATACAAATTGAAAAGGAAGTAGGGAGTAGTAGTAAATCAGTTAAGATCTACGTGTTTGTTGTGTCAGATGCGCAGTTAAACATCTCTGAAAGCAGATTACAGGATATTGTTTATTGAACGTGTTAAAATGAAGTATCTAGATTTTCTTCCAAAAGATCCACACTGTTCTTTGATTTGTGGGGCAACAGGTTGCGGCAAAACAAGATATGTTTTGGATTTATTACAGACTGTTTACATAAATCACTTTGAACACATAGTCATATTCTGTCCAACCATAAAGCATAACAGAACATACAAGGAGAGAAAATTCATATGGTCTGATCAAAATATATTTATTGTAAATCCTTCTGATCGTCTAAATGTTTGCTTGGAGCATTATTTCGATCTTTTTCAGAACACACCAACACTGTTTATTATTGATGACTGTGCAGCAGAACGTGACATTGTTAGAAAGAAAAGTGCACTAGCAAAGCTTGCATTCAGTGGACGACATGCATTAATATCAGTTTGGATATTAACACAAAAATACAATGCAGTTCTGAAAGACTTTAGAGAGCAACTCAAAACAATAACATTGTTCTATTCAAAGGACCGTGACAGTTTTGAAGAGTGTCTTCGAGAAAATGATGTCATTGAAAACAAACAGGAGAGAGAAAGAATAAAGAATAATCTGAAATCTTCTAAGCACTCGAAACTGGTTTTAAAAACTGATCAACCAGTTCAGTATGTATGTTTGTAGAAATCCTTGCTAAGTTCTTGTCAAGTTCTTACTCAAGTTCTTACCAAGTTCTTGTCAATTTCTTACTCAAGTTCTTGACAAGTTCTTACTCAAGTTCTTACACAAGTTCTTACTCAAGTTTTTACTAAGTTCTTGTCAAGTTCTTACTCAAGTTCTTGTCAAGTTCCTACCTAAGTTCTTGTCAAGTTCTTACTAAGTTCTTGTTAAGTTTTTACTCAAGTTCTTGTTAAGTTCCTACCTAAGTTCTTACTCAAGTTCCTACCTAAGTTCTTGTTAAGTTCCTACCCAAGTTCTTACTCAAGTTTAATTACTAGATTTTTATTTTATTCTGCATCAAAATAAAATGAACTGTGATGAATTGCTGATGCAGACTGCTACAGATATTGAAATCTGTGACAGTAGGACTATACCTGATAAAAAAGAAAGATTGTATTCACTTGCTGTTTGTGGAAAAACAAAACACTACCTTGGGCAGCAGTTAACTGTGGAAGAAGTACAACATCTTTCCTCAGAAGATATAGAAAAGTATCATGGACGGTATGAATCAGTGCTTGGTTCTAAGATGGTTAGAAGTATTGGACAGACTGTTATAGGTTTGTACACAAAGATTTTTGGACATTTTACACCTCTCGACTCGGAGGAAGACTTAACACATGATCTAACTCATGACCCTGTTGTTTCCAAGTCCCTCGAATCTCTTGCCTGTGGCCTGTATTATCGATTTGGTGCTTTATTAGTACCATTTGTTGCTGGATTAATTACTTTCAAACACATTAATTTTCAGAATAAAAAAGATGACAGATCAGTTGAAGCAGACAGTGGAGCAGACGAAAATACCAGAAGTGAACACAGTGACAAAGAAACCTGGTAGAGTAGAAGCAGGAAAAAAACTAGCCGAATGGAACAGACAAAAAAAGTTAAATCAAAAGGCAAAGCAGAACATTATGTCTGAAGTTGAGCAGACACCAAACATTCCTGAAGTGACTAAGGTCACACAAACTGATCAAGAATTAAAATCTTCATTTCTATCATACAGAAAAGTAGCTGTAGCAGCTGTTGTTGGAGGAGGTGGATACTTGCTTTACAAACTTTGGCAAGGCAAATATAAAGTGTCAGAAAGACCAAAATCAGAAACACCAAAACCAACAAACACCAAAACCAACAAACAAAGCAGTACAAACAAAGCAGTACAAACAATAACAAAGCCCACAGTAGTACCTGCAGTGGATTCATTTCATATGGAATAATTTTAATATTTTAATTTTGATAACATAAAAATGAGTTCTGAAAAGACAATAGTTAATCTAGTTTATCACGCTGCAGTGATTGGAGGCTTGAGTGTAGGTTACACAATGCTGGGTAAAAGTCTCCTCAGAATGAAACCAGCCGACTTGGGAAAGTTAGACTTCGAAGACGGTGCTAAACTAATTGGTGTTGTGACAGCTTCCTTTGCAACAAAAGACTTCCTGGTGAAGCAAGGAATTATTCCAGAAAATATAAACATGTAAGACAATAAAATGGCTAGCTTGGTTATGATGGTGGGAGGTGCGATTGTAAATGCGCTTGCATTTTCTGGCAGCAACTATTTGTTTTCTAAACTGCAAAATGGTGAAGAGAGGGAAAGGCACAACAAAGCCATGGAACAACTGGCGAAAGCACAGGATGAATACGAGAAGAAACGAATTGCGCAGTTAGACTTTATGAATGATAAACTCAGGCAGCAAGGACATGCAAACAAAACCTTTGCCAATGTTGATGCAGCCATTCAAGAATACTATCTTGTAACTGGAAAGAAAATGAAGACAAGTGCTCCTCCAAAACTGGGTGACTTTTATCAGCCTTCAGAAGAGCAGAAGGTGGGCGAGATTGTTTTCATTGTTATTGGTATGGCTGTTGTTTACTTTATTGCGCGTGCTGTCAAATCTTAATATTCTGTCATTTAAAAAACCATGAGTGATGCTTTGTTATCTAAAATATATTATTCCCCAAAAGGATACTGGAAAGGAAGAACTGCTATTGACAAGCTCAGTGACGCAGCAGGTGTTTCTCAAGATATAGCAAAGAAATGGTTGTCAAAGCAGGCAGTTTGGCAGATCTATTTACCTGCACCAAGAAAAATTACACGACCACACTTTGTTAACATTAAACCGAATGACACTCATCAAATAGACCTGCTGTATTTACCGCATGACACAGTCAGAAGGAAGAAATATAAGTATGCACTGACTGTAGTTGATGTTGCAACAAGATACAAAGATGCTGAACCGTTGACAGAGAAAAGTGCTATAGCTACAGCTGTTGCCCTGCAAGAAATTTACAGACGTGGACCACTAAAGTATCCCAGAATGATTCAGTGCGATGATGGTAAGGAGTTTAAAGGAGCTGTCAACCAGCTTCTGTTAAAACATCATGTTACAGTGAAGAGAGGTATTCCAGGAAACCACAGGTCACAGGCTATTGTTGAGAGCTTTAACAAACAGTTGGCAGAAAAACTGTTTTCATATCAGTACCATCAGGAATTTTTGGACACAGAAAGTAAATTGCGTAACACTGAATGGGTCAAAAGATTACCATCAGTACTTAGAGCAATGAATCTGGAGGTATTTAAAGCTACAGGGTTAAGACCAGTTGATGCAATCAAACAGAAAACAATACCTGTTGCTCCAAAGTCAACAACACCAGTGGCATTACTACCTTTCAATCAGAAAGTCAGATATTTATATGCACCCGGTGAAGCTGAGGGTGACAGCAGGAAGCGTGCAACGGATCCAATCTGGAGTATTGACATTCATGAAATCAAGAGAGTAGTAGAGACAAATCCACCTATATATTACTTGAGAGAACCAGCACCGCAAAGAGCCTTTGTAAAAGAGGAATTACAATTAGTTCCACGTGGTACAAATGTTAAATGATTTTTTATTTCAGATTTTATAGTGTTAACAAAAATGGAAGCTCTGAGAAAGAATTGCAACTTCATTTTTTTAATTTATATTTTTATTTTGAGTTATAAAATCAAACTCACAGCGATGGAAGACTCTGTATTAGAATCTTTATCGACAGTATTTGACACCGTTGAATTACAAGTAACGGATCCTCAAAATGTGCAGTCCAGTGTGCAAGACGCCATTGAACAAATTCCAAACAATTTGTTGATTGAACCTCCAGTAAAAGTGCAGATAGTCAGTTTAATAAAATACAAAACAGTCAGTGATGAGGTGCTAGAAGTTCATGTTTCAACCAGACAACTAGCACTTAATTCTATGGCAGAATTGAATGGAAACTGGGCAGATGAAATGATGAAACGGTTTGAGCAAGCTGCAGAGGATGCAAAGATGAAAGGATCCGGATGGTCAGAAGGTGAAATTCTAAAAATAGAATTGAAGCTAAGTAAATTTGCCCCCATCAGAGGTAGAAGTTACATACCTTTACCTCCTGCTCTTGTCAAAAAACGTGCTGTGCTGAACATAAAGAATGATGATGACAAATGTTTTATGTGGTGTGTTCTGGCAAGACTGTACAGTGTAAAGAAAAATGCAGAAAGAGTGTCTAACTATCATGCATACAGAAATAAACTAAACTTTACTGGTATTGAATTTCCTGTCAGCATTACAAGCATTGACAAATTTGAACAGCAAAACAAACCCATCACCGTAAATGTTTACACGTGGGATGAGGAAGATGAACTGAAACCAGTCAGAATATCAAAGAACTCACCAACGATTGGTGATTGTGATACTAACCATGTTGACATGTTACTAATGACTGATGGTGTAAAATATCATTACACTTTGATTCGTACAATGAGTAGACTGATGGCGAGCACAAGCAATCACAATAGTAAACAAGACTTTTGTAGGCGATGTCTCTTGCGTATTCCATCAATTCATGCAGCACTTATACACAAGCAACATTGTAAGAGCGTTGATGATGCGGTTGTGAAGTTAACAACACCACCGCCAGACAGCAAAGTGTATTTTAAGAATGTATGCAAACTACAGAAAAGTCCTTATGTTGTTTATGCTGACTTTGAATCTATCATTGTGCCATATGAAGGACCTTTACCAAAAGACCTACCTAAAACAGTAACTCTAAGTAATCATCAAGTCTGTTCATATGCATTTATTGTTGTTAGTTCAGATGGTAAACATTCTAAACCGCAATTGTACAGAGGACCTAATGCAGCAAAGAACTTCTTACAGCAAATGAACCAAGTGCGAAATGACTGCTCCAAACAACTGAATCTTTCAGACATTGTTATGAAACCTGAAGACCAAGAACAGTTTAACTCTACCACACAGTGTTGGATATGCGAACAAAGTCTAACACCAAACATAGACAATCCAATAGTAAGAGATCATGATCATGTAAGTGGGCAGTTCCGAGGAGCAGCACACAGCAAATGTAATCTACAATTAAAGTTTGATCCTAAGACTTGGAAGCTTCCAATCTTCTTCCATAACTTGCGCGGTTATGATTCACATCTGATCATGCAGGCAGTAACTGATGAATACAAAGCAAGATGCATTGCGCAGTCTTCAGAAAAGTACATGGCCTTTACTCTGAATAGTTTACACTTCTACGATTCTGCTCAACATCTGATGGGAACACTTGAGTCTTTATCTTCATCACTAACTGCTTTCCCAATCACATGTAAGTACTTTGACAGTGACTTAGTTAGAAAGGGAGTCTATCCATATGAATACATGGATTCGTGGGAGAGGTTTGATGAAGATGAGTTACCACCAAAGGATGCTTACTTCTCACGGCTGAAGGGTAAAGGTATAAGTGACGAAGACTATGAACACGCTAAGACTGCATGGAATAAATTAGGATGTAATACAATGGGTGATTATCATGATCAATATTTGTTGGCTGATGTTTGTTTACTTGCAGATATATTTGAGAATTACAGAAGAACATGTATGAAGCACTACAATCTAGATCCTTCACATTACATATCTGCACCAGGCATGAGCTGGGATGCATTTCTTAGATTTACAGGAGTAAAGATTGACTTGCTATCAGATCTTCCTACACTTCAGATGATTGAAAATGGACTACGTGGAGGAATCAGTATGGCTTCACACAATTACTGCAAAGCCAACAACAAATACTTGGACGACTTTGATCCTATGAAACCTTCTAATTACATCATGTATCTAGATGCAAACAATTTGTATGGTTGGGCAATGTGTCAGACGCTTCCACTTCGGAACTTTAAGATCTATTCAGGACCATTTTCACAATGTGTTGTGCTGACAATATTAAAAGCAGGCCCAGACAGTCGAAAGGGATGGATACTAGAAGTTGACTTAGACTATCCACTATCACTTCATGATCTACATAATGATTATCCTTTAGCGGCTGAGAGGTTAAAAGTAAACCCAAGAGAACCTCCAAAGCTGGTGCCCAATCTGTTTCACAAAAAGAAGTATGTGTGTCACTACAGACTGTTACAGTTTTACATTAGACATGGATTAATTTTGAAGGCTGTTCATCGTATAATTTTATTTGATCAAGAACAGTTTATGAAACCTTACATCATGAAAAACACAGAACTGAGAACCAAAGCCGCTGATGCATCAGAGAAAGACTTTTTTAAACTGATGAACAACAGTTGCTTTGGTAAGACAATGGAAAACCCACACAAGAGAAAGGATGTTAGACTTGTTACAAGAGAAAATGAGGCCATCAAGCTGACATCCAAACCACAGTATCAAGACTTTAAATACTTTCATGAACAGCTGTATGGTATCTTAATGAAAAAACTTGTAGTCAAGCTTGACAAACCAGTATTCATAGGCTTTACTGTGCTAGAGTTGTCAAAACTGTTGATGCTTGAGTTTTTGTATGATTATTTGAAACCAAGATATCCCAAATCGAGAGTACTTTACACAGACACAGATTCATTCTTACTTGACATTCCAGCGGATGACATTTACAAAGATCTAGAAGCTGAAAGTCCTGCAGTAAAAGGAAAAGATTCTTTTTATGACACTTGCGACTACCCTAAAGAATCACCATTGCACTCAAATGTTAACAAGAAGGTTATTGGAAAGATGAAAGATGAAATGAATGGGAAGATAATTAAGGAGTATGTTGGATTGCGTGCAAAGATGTACAGTGTTGCAAGTGAGAAAGGGGTGGTTAAAAAAGCAAAGGGTGTAAGCAAACAGGTTGTAAAGTCGAGCATATCGCATGATAACTACAAGGAAGCACTGTTTCAGAAGCGAGTGTTTCACCATGACAACCCTAAGATCAGTTCCGCGCTTCATCAGATCAACACAACTATTGTAAACAAGAAATCTTTAGATGCTAATGACACAAAGCGCGTTTATTCATCACCAGAATATTCTTATGCAATTGGCCACTGGAGAACAAACGCGGCTTCAAATAGTCTGAGTGTGTAATAAGAATTTTTGTCAATCGGGAAAACCCGCTATGACAGCTTTGTTTTGACTGCAGCGGGGGAGAGGACGTTGCTTGCGTTTGGGAAGTGTTTGTGAAAGGGGAGTTAGTAGGCTTTGTTGAGTTTCAAAGCAGCCACCAAGTACACTTATCAAAAGCTTGAATAAAATAAACAAGTCAATTGAATAAGTTAACACTCGGCGGCCGCCCGAAGGCAGCCTAAATATTGAAGCGTAGTGAAGCGTAGTGAAGCGTAGTGAAGCGAAGCGTTGAAACAGAGTGAAGCAAAACCAATAACACAGCTGAAGCAGGGTGTTGAAGCAGGATGATTAAGAAGACAGCCAAAGCAGGGCAGGCGCAGCAAACCGTACATGCATGATCGTTACTATATTTAGAATCACGTCATTACTATTTTTGAAACCGTACATGCATGATCGTTACTATATTTAGAATCACGTCATTACTATTTTTGAAACCGTACATGCATGATCGTTACTATATTTAGAATCACGTCATTACTATTTTTGAAACCGTACATGCATGATCGTTACTATATTTAGAATCACGTCATTACTATTTTTGAAACCGTACATGCATGATCGTTACTATATTTAAACACTTGTCTAACAGTGCAGGCGCAGTGTGATACTTCTGTTGTTGCGCACAAACAAGCACTGTAAGTCTAAGACTGGGACTGTTGGAGCTCTGATGTGACAGGAATATGCGGCGTTTCTGACCAGTACTCTCTGTACTCTTCGATCTGGAGCATCTCTTCGATTTGTTTAAGTTTGCCCATGATAAAACTGATTGGCAAACCAACAGTGGTAAATCGCGGAAATGCATAAAGCGATCTAGCAACGGCGCGTAGTCTACGCGCATGAACATCGGAATAGCCAGTTTTTGCTTTCAACCAGTCAGCCCACGTTTCTTTCATTCTCCCTTCTTTTCTTTGCTTCTCCTGCCATTGTTTGCACATAATCAAAAACTGTCCAAACTGAATGTAAATTAAGATTTGTTGTGCGTCCTGTCTTTTGAGATTTCTCATCCCTTTTTGCAGTCTTTCCACAATATCTTTTTCATTTTCTGCTTGAGCAAAATAAGCATTTGTGAAAGCTTCTGTGGATATAGCATGGCTAACATCTGCTTGGTTTGAAACGAGATAGTGATGTAAATCATTTGGCGTTGTTGGTTCTACTCTCTTTTTCTTTCCGTCTTTTTCTTTGAACAAATCTTCTATCTTCCTTTTTGGTTTTTTGGGCAGTCTCATTAATCCTTCTGTTTTAGCCTTAACTGCTATTAAGGCCATCTGCTCAAAATATTTTCTATTCTCTTCTAGTACATGCTGTTCTTCTTCTGTCCAAAATTCTGATGGTGTTGGCGCTGGTAGTGGGACATTACAAGCTTGTTCCATGTCAGGTAGAATTAAAGTTGTTGACCGCCTAGAATAATCTAACAATTCTTGATGAACATTTTGCGATTCAAGAAGCTCTTTCTCTAATTCTGCGACATTCACCTTGTTAAATTAAGCACTTTTTTCACTGAAACACATACACGTCCTCACAGAACAGCACCGCAATACGAAATGGCGAGACAGGTCTGCCTGGTTGCTAACAACACAAACTAGATCGGGTTGTTATCAACAGACAGTGGTGGGCGGAAGTGACGTAACTGTTGCCAACACATGATTTAATCTTGTCTTGCCATTGGAGGAATATAGAAGACAGGCTTGCTGTTTGTTTTTACCAGATCAATACGGTAGTTATGGCTTACCGACGAACGGGCAGATTGGATCAATACGCACGCTGGCTGCAACTAGTTAATATTTCAATGGAAACTAAATTTAGCGTTGCACAGAGAGAAAGGGAGAATGTACGTTCTGGGTTACTGATTCCGACAGACCCGGCATTGGTTCAAAACAACCTTACTTTACTGTATTTTTTTTGTATGGATTTATGCAGTATTTTTCTGATTTTGTCGCATGTTTCATTTTAGTAAAAGTTTAGTCCAGAAGCCTATTTTGCGTTAATATTTAGGGTCTGTCGGAATCGGTGAGCCAGAACGTACATTCTCCCTTTCTCTGCCAGTATAGGTCCTAGGGAGGACCGGGTTGGCTTTTCGCCAGTTGACTAGCCGCCGAATCCACAAGTACGTAGAGGGTGCCTCAGCTTCTCCACCACGACCCTCCTTGGTCTGACACTCACTCCTTTGCCATGATCAGTCGGATGCCACTTTTCACAATTTTATTCTAAAGTACCAACAAATCAAATCAATTCCCTTCCGGAATAGCAACGTTCCACGTTTCTTGAATACAAAAGCATTTCTGCCTCGGAATGAAAGAATAAAACTCTACAATCGTGTATCTCCTGCAAGGAATTGATTTTAAATCCTGTTCTTCCAGCATTTCCATTACGGAAAGTAAAAGGTTTTTTTTGTTTTTTGTTTTTTTTTTTGTGTTGCTCATCTTCACCCAGGCACACATCGTAGAGCTTCGGCTCTGATATCTTTGACCCAAATTGCTCTAAGCAGAGAGGTCGTTAAACTGTATTTTCGTATAGTGGTCAGTATCCCCGCCTGTCACGCGGCAGACCGGGGTTCAATTCCCCGCCGGGGAGGAGATACATTTTTCTACTTTATTTTTTTTTGGACAGTCAAGGCGAATTTATTGTCTTTTTTACGTTTTGAAGGCCCGGAAGGCTTCATCCACCAACGCAGCTCTGTTACTGTTTAAAAAAAATTAGTCCATTAGGAAATGGATTCTTTCTGAATAAAAAGCTTCCAACACGTCATATATCCCAGAAACGATTTTCTTGGTCAAATCTTCGGGTGACTCTGATCCTATTCAATGTTTTTTGAGTGTTTATTGGCCTCTCTCACTTTGCAATCTTTAAACAAAAAAATGTATTAATGTTAGACATTTTAATATGTACTTCTTTCATTTTGTAATATTATTAGCTACAGTATTTATACGATACTAGTATAGCCTCTTACCAGGCACTACTCTTGTTAATAAAGAATTATGTTATCTTATATGAAGTCTTTTCTTTCAAGTTTTGATGTTGAGGCTGACAGATTGACTGATTGTTTTGCCGATATCGTTCAGTTGCGCATATGGTTTTTTTTAAACTTTTGTTTTTACCTGTACACCAAAAAGATACATTTATTTCGAATTGTCAGTAACTTGTTACCCAGACCGATCAAATTGTCATAACAAAGAACGGCGGTGTGTTACGCTCTTGTCTTCCCATTACTTTTTGTAACAGAATAATTGAGTCGGACAAACATCACAGATAGTGCTCTGTAGAAACAGGGCACTGGTTGGTCCGGTGTCAGAATAATGTGACTGGGTGAGACATGAAGCCTGTGCTGCGACTTCTGTCTTGTGTGTGGCGCACGTTATATGTCAAAGCAGCACCGCCCTGATATGGCCCTTCGTGGTCGGCTGGGCGTTAAACAAACAAACAAACAAACAAACAAACAAACAAAAGAAACAGGGCATTTAAGGTTGAGTTCACAGCGGTCTTGTCACAGTTTAGATGGATTACAAACCACAAAGACTGCATGGTCGCTAACCTGCCTGTGCAGGCAGCGGTCTCACTTCAACGTGTTGTGCACATGAGACTGAATTTACGGACGGCTGCTTTTGGACTCATTCTGATAAACGCATGACCTACTAAAAATGAAAGCTTATGTGTGAACACATTAAAAAAAACTTTAAAGGTGGTCGTCTACATTTTTGCTTTTTTTCAATAATCTTATGGTTAGATTTCGCTAAAAAAGTTATGTCAGATGATGAATGAACCATGGGGAAAAAAGTTATAGAAAAAAAAAATGTAAAAACAGATTTTATTTTTGGGTAGCGTGACTCACGCTTCCAATATTTTGTTTTCTGTTTGCTGAGAACATGTGCTTTGCCTAAAAATACTGACCAATCAAATTCATGTCACTATGCTTATAGCCACGCCCAAACAAGTGGAGCAACAGTTTGACACTGGAGCGCTGTCCACGCTTTTTTTAAACGCACGAAATGCACGGGATTTGAGAGGAGTTTTGCGCTTGGCATTTTCCAAATAAGGATATCCTACTATGAGTACTACGCTGGAATACTACAATGAATTTTCAAACGGCTACACTGGCTTCGTCTTTCCTGATCGAAAGGGGGTGTATTGTTGATATTTGTAGATAATAAACTCTGCATTTTAATGGTCAAATGGCGATTTCGGTTTAAAAATGTAGACAAGGACCTTTAAAGAAAAAGTTTGTAAAAAGATGGGTTTTTTGCGTGTGTGTTTGTGTGTGGTTTTTTTTTTTTTGGCGTACAAAGCCGGGGTTTAAATTTCTCTCTGAACACACAAGGCTTGTAACAAGAGCTATTGACGTGTTTCCTAGAGCTGCCAATTTAACGTTATGTGAGTCCAGTTCGCTTGCAGCTCCTCGGTAGTATAGTAGTCAGTATCCCCGCCTGTCACGCTGGAGACCAGTCACCAACGAAAGGCGAAGTGACTTCTTTTTTTTTGTTTTTCTTTTTTAAATGTAATCCGTTTTTTTGGCGAGGAGGAAGGTTTCATCTACCAGATGAGATCGGCTGTTACAGGTTTTAGAGACAGGTATGTGTTTTTTTGCTCCCTTTCAAACAAGCATTTTAATGACGGACATTGTTTTTTTCTATTTCAGCTTTCAAGCATCGTAGGCAGAGCACATGAGACTGTACTGCCGGCTGCTCTTAGAGTCATTCTGATAACCGCATGACCTTAATATGAAAGCTTATGTCTGAACAGAAAGAGCTTGTCAGTAACATGCACTATTTTCTTTTTGCCTACAGCTGCGAAATTTATGTCCTGAATACGAGTCCTGTTCTTCTTCTTCTTCGGCGTTCCAGAAGTCCTGTTCACCTGCAGCTGATTTGCTTGCTTATACGAGTACTCTTGTTGTTAAAGAATTATCTTAACTTACATGAAGACTGTTATTTTTATAATGCCTGAACACAAAAGGCTTGTAACAACCAGGCTGTTGCCGTGTTGCCTTGTCACCTACTGCTGGAAATTTTAGTACGTTATAAGAGTTCTGTGTTCACATGCAGTTCCTCGGTAGTATAGTGGTCAGTGCAGGGCACATGAAAGTTGACGATAACAACATAACCTAAAACTGAAAGCTTATGTCTGAACACAGAAGGCTTGTGAGAAGCATTTGCGCCTTGTTGCGTACAGCTGCGAGTATTACATTGTTCGAGTCTTCCTCGCCTGTAGCTCCTCGGTAGTATAGTGGTCAGTATCCCCGCCTGTCACGCGGGAGACCGGGGTTCAATTCCCCGCCGGGGAGGGATTTTTGTTTTTGTTTTTGTTTGTTTTTGTTTTTCATGGAAGTCTACTGTATTTTTTAGACAGTCAACAACGCAAGGCAAAGTGACTTTTTTTTAAATTTTGTTTCTGGCGAGGACGAAGGCTCGGCTGTGCAGGTTTTAGAGGCAGACATGTTTCTTTTCTTTCGAACAAGTATTGTAAGCTGAGCACATGAGATTTGAAAGATGCGAGTCCCTATCGCTTGCAGCTCCTCGGTAGTATAGTGGTCAGTATCCCCGCCTGTCACGCGGGAGACCGGGGTTCAATTCCCCGCCGGGGAGGGTTTTTTTTTTTTTTCCCCATTCTAGTCTACTGTATTTTTTGGACAGTCAAAAGGCGAAGTGAATTTTTTTAAATTTAGTTTCTGGCGAGGACGAAGGCTTTATCCATCAGACCAGCTCAGCTGTTACAAGTGAGACTGACATGTTTCCTTTCTTTCAAAGAATTATCTTATCTCATATGATGATTTGTCTTTTAAGTTTTTATGTTGACTGAATGTTTTGCCGATTTACGCGACCTGTTTTTCTATTCTTTCGACTGGTACACCAAAAAGATATCTTTAGAAATTGTGTTAGTTACCCAGGCCCATCAAATTATCACAACAAAGAACGGTGGTGTGTCATACCGCTCTCACAAATTCCCTTCTTAATTTTTTTTTGAAGTTCGACAAACAAAACAGATAGTGTCCTGCGGTATTAATGCATTAAGGTTGAGTTTACAGCGGTGTTGTTTTGATGGATTAGATGGATTATAAACAATACAAAATGCATGGTTGCAAATGCGCCTGTGCGGCTTGCACACAGAGATATAGAATCTATTGTATATCTCTGTGGGCTTGCAGCTGTCTCGCTTCCACGTGATCTGTACATCGTAAGCAGGGCACATGAAAGTTTACGATAACCACATGACCTAAGTGATGGTTAAGTGATGTCCTGTAATGTACAGAATTATATATATGTAAAAAAAACAAAAAAAAACTTCACCAAAAGAGAATAAAAAAAAAATTAAAAAAAAAAAAAAATGAAAGCTTATGTTTGAACACACTAACAAGCACTTTTGCTTTGTTGGCTTACAGCTGCTGCGAATAAGGAGTGGTATGAGTCTCGCTATAATGTAGCTCCTCGGTAGTATAGTGGTCAGTATCCCCGCCTGTCACGCGGGAGACCGGGGTTCAATTCCCCGCCGGGGAGGCTTGTTTTTTCCTTTTAGTCTGGTCGAAGGGATTTGTTTTTGGGTGGCCTGTTTGTGATCATAACTTGTGTGAAGTTACCTCAATTTTAAGACTCCCTTTTTTTTAAGACCTGATTTTTCATATTTTTGTAGGGCTTAAAAGGGGTTTCACTGTACTCTGATCCTTGTACAATCCTGGATAGGTTTCTGGTGGTAAACATGATCGTTAAAACAGCAGAAGGAAGGTATCTTTAATTGTTATTTCTCGCTCTAAGACAAAGCCCGTATGACGCATTAAACCCGACTTCGTTAATTCAAGCCGGCTTTGGCTGAACTAGAAATCACTAATGATTGTGTCTTGTGAACGGTTTGCAGATTATGTGAAGACTATGTCACACACCTGTCATATTCAGCAATGTGTTTCAATGATGAAGTTTAGAACATTAAACAACAATTTGCCTGTACAGAAAGAACGTTATCTTAACATCCCGAGGTCAGAAAGAACTTGCACCAAATGTGTATCACAAGACATAGGTGATGAATTCCATTATTTATTTGTCTGTGATTTTTTCAAGGAAGAAAGAGCTGAGTTGTTACCACCTTACTATTGGAAAAAAACCTAATGCATTGTAACAGCTTTTCATAACATTTTTAATTTTTTTTAATTTTTATTTTTATTTGTTATATTAGCATATATCATGATTGTATTGATTGTATTTATTGTTCAAAATGCCCCCATGGGTTATGGACCAATAAAAACTTGAACTTGCGACACCGGTGAGCAAATACTAGACTCATTATCAATTGTCAAGATTAAAACCGATTCCGTTGACGCTCGTGTTTTGGCCGGGGACGATGATTACCTTTTCCCTACATTTTTGGGTGCAAATAGTGACGTCTGTTCTTGACAATTACTCCGTTATTAAAGATAGTATCACGTCGTTTCCTTCTCCCGTTCTCCCTCATTCATCTTTTTATTTGTTTTGAAAGTTCTCGGTCATATTGTTTCAGATTTGTCACCCATGAGAGCTAAGGCAAAAGATCGTGAAACTTTGTCTCTCTTTTACCCAACAGCAGGGTATCCTGTCATGTTCCCTTTGGGGTGCAAACTGTCACCCATGGTTGGTGGTTATAGGACGACAAGTGATATTTTTACTTCTTGAGTTTTACCGGATGATTGTCATTGGCAGGACTCTTATGCTAAAACCAGGCGAGCTAATGAAAAAGAAATGGATAGAAGAGAGAGAGAGAGAGAGAGAGAGAGAGAGAGAGAGAGAGAGACAGAGACAGAGAGACAGAGACAGAAACAGAGACAGAGACAGAGGGAGGGAGAGATAGGGACAGAGCCTCGGCCCAGAGATGGAGAGAGAGGGGGGGGGGGGAGAGAAACACTGTTCGATTAACAACAACCACCCTCACCAACGCAAACTACCACACCACCACCTCAACCACCATCACCACCACCATCATCCTCATTCTCATCACAATCATCATCATCAGCAGCAGCAGAAGCAGCACTAAACAGCAACAGCAGCCGAACAACAACAACAACAACAACAACAACAACAACAACAACAACAACAACAACAACAACAACAACAACAACCACCCGGCCATTCATTCATGACGTTATCGACTCATCTACAGGGCCTAGCATTGTAAGCCGTTCGGCTTACTTTACGCGGAAATAACATCTCCAGTACGCGGAACTCGATTTGGTGTACGCCCAAATGCAAAAATCTGTTATTCCCAAACGGTAAACCCAAACAGTCCCAGCTTTCGTTTTGTGCGCCGTTCGGTTCAATTTTCAATCGGTTTGACAATTTGCTTGAGCATCACTTCCTCTGGCATCGCGCGAGCATGCTTTGTGCCGGTGTTTTGAGGCTCTAGACTTGAAATAATGTCTCGAAGCGACATTGTTGAACGTGGTCAGCCATTCAGTGACAAAGAATCCAGGTATTCCTGGAAGTGGGAATGGCACTTTTAGGCCAAATAACACAAGATTCATTGTCAGTTTTCTTGTTTTCTGTCTGTGTTTTGCTTGTTGGTGAAGGCATAATTTAGTTGCTCAATCTTCTTGGGGGGGGGGGGGGGGGGGTGTCATTTTAGATAAACAAAAAATCTCCAAAAAATCTTCTATTTTCATAGTTTTTTTTCTATTTCACCACTATTTATATTTCTAATTTTTTTTCCCCACCAGGGGCTTTGCCCCCTGGACCCCACTGGGGGCCTCCTGCGGCCCCCAGACCCCCGCCTTTGTAAGCTGAACTCACTTTTTCCAATGCTAGGCCCTGCATCTAATCCGTTGCTGATGACCGTGCGTAAGCAGCGAACGCAGGTCACGATGACAACGGAAGTTGGTGAAGTCTGTACCGGAAGTAACCTTTAGCCAGATAATTACCATCCATATTGTACTAAAAAGTGATCGGATATAGCAATCTATAGCACTCAGTCATACTCAACATGATTTACTAACACTTTCAAACAACAAAAGAATTGGTCTTTTCCTGCTGTGAGGGTGAGGACGAGTGCTCGCGCGCTTGCTGGCAGCGGAAAAACCCATTCCTATAGTTATGGCTGACACCTCGCATCAGTCTCCAGTTCTACCGTCATCATAACATGTACCTCTGTTTATAGTTTACATGCCGCGGGTGAACTGGTGCGTGTTTCAACGCCATACAAATGCACGAGGAAGAGAGAGAGAGAGAGAGAGACTCGACAGAGAGAGACAGAGAGAGAGAGAGACAGAGAGAGAGAGAGAGACAGAGAGAGAGAGAGACAGAGAGAGAGAGAGAGACAGAGAGAGAGAGAGCCAGAGATAGAGAGAGTGACAGATAGAAAGACAGAGAGATATATAAGAGAGAGAGAGGGGGAGAGAGAGACAAAGAGAGAGAGAGAGGGGGGAGAGAAAAAGAGAGGGGGAGAGAGAAAGAGAGACAGAGACAGAAAGAGACTGAGCGGCAGAGAGAGAGAGACAAGAAGAGAGAGGGACAGAGACAAAGAGACGAGGAGAGAGTGAGAGAGGGCGGATCTGCAGGGATTTGCAACATGGTTTTCGCGGGAAGGAAGACAGAGAGTGAGAGAGATATAATTATACTGGACGGATCTGTGGTATACCAAATGAGTGAGGTCAATTATGTATGTATATACATCCGTAGATGCCTTTCATTTGTTTCATGGATTAATTCTATAGACTTTTTTGAGTGGTAAATGTTGAAGGATGAAAGAAAATATATTGTGAGTGGACGGATGCATGTTGTGCTTAAAATTGAAACTGCATTTTCCTCAGCAGGGAAGCTATGTTGTTTTGGAGAAGAAAAAACAAAAAACACTTGCATCCGCTCACTCCCCTGTCGAGTATTTGTCAAGAGAGGTCAACAGCAAGATAAGTGGCCTCTGTAGAGAGGGTTTCGGTTTGGGTTGAACAATAAAACGTTGATTGAAAAAACACACCCAAAAAACACACAAAAACATGGTTTTGGCGGGAAGGAAGACGTACGGAGAGTGAGAGAGATATAATTATACCGGACGGATCTGTGGTGCTTATGAGCATGGTTTACACAGGAAGGAAAGCGTAGACCATTTTGCAAATCAACATGAATCCTTCGACACATACCACAAATCCACATCCTGGTTGCTCTCCGTGCAAAGTGGGAACTCTAAGCTGAATTTTCAGTTGTAATCAACATCCATGTCAGTCTGCGAAATAAATCTGACCCCCCTCCCCCCCCCAAAAAAAAAAAAAAAAAAAAAAAATCTGCACAGCTGTTTGGTGGCCTGGGCAGATGTGTGGTTCCTCCACTTAGTCCCATACCAAAATTGAACAACCTGCATTGGTTTTCTTTGTGCAAAAATGTTTGTTTTTACATTTAGTCAAGTTTTGACTAAATGTTTTAACATAGAGGGGGAATCGAGACGAGGGTCGTGGTGTATGTGTGTGTGTGTGTGTGTGTGTGTGTGTGTGTGTGTCTGTCTGTGCGTGTCCCGTCGCGATATAACCTTCGTGGTTGAAAACGACGTCAAACACCAAATAAAGAAAGAAAGTCTGTGCGTGTGTGTGTGTAGAGCGATTCAGAGTAAACTACTGGACCGATCTTTATGAAATTTGACATGAGAGTTCCTGGGAATGATATCCCCGGACTTTTTTTCTTTTTTTCGATAAATACCTTTGATGACGTCATATCCGGCTATTGTAAAAGTTGAGACGGCACTGTCACACCCTCATTTTTCAATCAAATTGATTGAAATGTTGGCAAAGCAATCTTCGACGAAGGCCGGACTTTGGTATTGCATTCCAGCTTGGTGGCTTAAAAACTAATGAATGAGTTTGGTCATTAAAAATCGGAAACTTGTAATTAATTTGGTTTTTTTATTAAACGATCCAAAAATAATTTCATCTTATTCTTCGTCATTGTCTGATTCCAAAAACATATACATATGTCATATTTGGATTACAAACAAGCTCTGAAAATTACAAATATGGAAATTATGATTACAATTAATTGTCCGAAATCGATTTAAAAACAATTTCATCTTATTCCTTGTCGGTCCCTGATTCCAAAAACATATAGATATGATATGTTTGGATTAAAAACAAACTCAGTAAGCTAAAAAGAATAGACATACAGAAAAGCGTGTTATCCTGCTCAGCGCGACCACTACCGCACTATTCTGCAAGGCTTGTCGATTTCACTGCCTTTGCCACGAGCGGTGGACTGACGAAACTACGAGTATGTGGTCTTCGTGAAAAAATGCAGTGCGTTCAGTTTCATTCTGTAAGTTCGACAGCGGCTTGACTAAATGTTGTTATTTCGCCTTACGCGACTTGTTTATGAATTGATTTCGCAAAGGCCACTGGAAATTATTTCATCAAAAATATTCACACCACAGCTTCACCACAGGCAGACAGATCCAGTCAGAGTGTTTATTTTTGGTATTTTTTAAGAGGAGGGATAGTCTTGTCCCATGTAAAAAGCCTGGCCAAATCATAGTCTGACATGGTGAGCCCAACTGTGTTTAATTAATTATTATTCTCTTTATTTATATAGCGCCTTATCCGAAGTTCAAAGCGCTTTATGCCGTGTGAGATGGAATTTTTTACACAATATATCACGCATTCACATCGACCAGCAAACCTCAAGCCTGTTAGGCGAATGTTCACCTTTCGCGGCCTTTATTCCAAGTCACACGGGTATTTGATGGACAGTTAGGGACCTCGGTTTTTCGTCTCATCCGAAAGACTAGCACTTGAACCCACCATCTAGGTTAGGAAAGGGGGGAGAAAATAGCGGCCCGATCCAGGGTCGAACACGCAACCTCTCGATTCGGAGCGCAAGTGCGTTACCACTCGGCCACCCAGTCCTTCGCGAGAAGGAGTGTGCCTGTAATTACACGGATCGTTAACGCGGGAAGGTAGATACTTTTAACGTTCTTCTCTGCATCCAAGAATACTAAGTGAGATCAAATTTTGCAACCATGTGTGGAGGCGTACTGATGCAGAAGAAAAGCACTTGATTGTAACTGAGCGGGTCATTGAGGGACGAAACGCTTCAGTCACGGACAAAATACGAACGAGTGCACTTGAAGCTCTATCATTCCAAATCCTGCTTTATTAATTGAAGATGACTTATATATTAGCCACAGCTGACTCAATCAAAATCTGCATAAATTAATTCTGTTGACTCTCACTGAGTCTGCCTTGGGTGCAGCATGACGCATTCGTTCCGGGCCAGTTACCAGCCATGCGGTCACGTGGTAGACCACGTGGGTATCCACTTAAATGGACGAAACGCGCGCGCGGACACTTCAAAATCTCTTGTGTTCGTTGCTGAGAACGCGGCAAGATGCTTCACCAGCGCGACTTTTTCCTGATCTGCAGAAAGTGAGAAGTGGAGTTTGTGACCGCAACACTTGTGAACACTAAGCTTTTCGCCCTGTAGTCCGGACTGACGATCTAACAGCGAACGACAAGACTAAGAAGAAGAACACTACGCTGTCATGGTAACTACTTAGTTCTTACGTGAGGAAGGATTCTGCAGTGGTGAATTCATTCAGGCAGTACGGCGAAACGAAGTAAGTCATAGTAAGTGCATTCACATGTTTTGATAAATTAACTGTAGGCCACAACTTGTTTCTCGGCTGAAGGCCATACACTACAAGTATGTCGCATGTTTTAACCCAGTCATTCATACTGGATAGCACAAAAAGTACCCACATTCAGAGCCGCTTCGATCATTTATTTAATGCATGTCGCGTCATTACCCTTTTGACTGCATAACATCTGATATACCGCAATGATTTATTGACTGCATTATGTGTTGGATATACCACAATAAATTATTAATTGCATGCTGCACACACAAAAAGTTTTTACCACAAATGACGTACAACATTTTTCAGTGATAAAATGAAATGAAAATAAAATAGAGCGTAACGACAAAACACGAACAACTTGAAGATAACTTCCTTCCCTAATTTGGGACGTGGTGTGTGTGTGTGTGTGTGTGGGGGGGGGGGGGGGTGGCATTTGATGGCCCTAAATGCTACAATACGTTTATGGCGTTCTGTCCAATATTCCGTGGTAGGTACTCTCAGAAAGCAACATTTGGACAGTTTGTTTTTTCATTCCAGAATTATATCATACATTTTCTTGGCGTTTAAAAAAAAAAGACTTTTTCCAGCTCTTGTACTCGACACCTATTGGCGGGCAGATGTAAATGCGCCTAAATGCTGCTTATTTAAATTAATTCACCCCATACTAAATATGCATGGCCTTTCTTTTTCGTACGAGCAAATTATATTGCTAGAAGATTAAGTGGCTCAAAAATAACACTTTGTCATCACTTCAAATAATGCTGTAAATCGTACGAGTTGATCGTGTACAATTTCTTATATAAGAGGCTAATGTAAAAATGTAAAACTAAAAGGGTTATTATCCAGAGCTGTCTACCAGCGGAAACCATGTTACAAAGTTGACTGGTTTTTTGTTTACTTAACTGAGACATTTTAACCATACAAATTGATTTCATTAATAAAAAGTGGTTCCGTATATATCATTGGCCTGCAGATAAAGACTTAGAAATACTTGCACATTTTGTGTGTGTACGTTCAGTAAATTACACAGGCCTGAAAGTGGCGAGTATTTTACTCGCCATGGCGAGTAGAAACATGTAACTGGCGAGTAGAAATGTTCATCTACTCGCCAAATGCGAGTAAAGTTGCTGCAACAAATGGTTGGTTTGGCTAGTAAAGTTTGCTCTCTGGCTAGTACATTTTCAGAATCACTAGCCAAAGGCGAGTACACCATTTGTTGGACTTTCAGCGCTGCATTACAAGGGTTTTAAAGTACGTCAATTTCGTAACATGGAAACCATAGGTTGTGACACGGAACAGTTAAACAAATAAAGATCTTTTATATATCATGTTTTTTGGGGGACATATCTGTATCATTATCAAATTGGAGTATAATTGAAAGAAGTACAGATAATGCATTTTAGTTGCCATATACGTTATAATCATTTAAAGGACTGAAAATGTATGCCACACAATGGTACACAGCTCTTGAGAATAGTCAAACACCATGTATAAAAACTGTTGTCATTTTTGAAAATGGGGAACGTCGAGTAATGATCGAATCACTCAGACTTTCTCGAAATCAAATTGCCAAGTCAGATATTCTTCACCCAAACTATCTGAAAAGTTTAATTTTAGGTGAGTGCTTTGTCTTTAGATAATAATAATAGTTATGCTCAGGAGATGTGAATAACAGAATAACTGGAAAAAATGCACTCTTTGAGCCCGGAAATCATGCAGAAAAAAACAAATAAGACATATATAAGTATGCTTAGCATAGAGTGAAAACTGAAACTGTGCACTCTTGGAAAGACGAAACTCCAAAAAGCAGAAAAAAGACACTCCTTCTGCGTTCGTGGGCTGCAACTCAATTACACTCGCGTTTTGCACCAGTGAGTTACAACGTTTTTGACCGGTGTTTTTCCCGCCATCTAGGCAGTCATACTTTAAAATTAGTTAGTCACGGAAATGCAGATACTTCGAAACTGATATATATATATATATATATAAACACTTCAACGAGTAAAATCACTACACTGCATGAGTGTTTTTGTTTTTGTTTTTGTTTTTGTCAAAAAGCAGGGAATTTCAAATATGATCCTCCATCTGTCACTCTGTTCTTGATGCGTGTCAATGTCAGCCAAAAGTGGGCCCTTGTGGATGAATACTTCACGCCAGTTATGTGAATTATTATAATCTAGAGTTCACACATCCGGGCACGTGTTAGGGGCTCATTATTCGCGTAATTGTGGGTGTGCCCATGTTTGTGTAATTTGCGGAAGAAGAAATATTTACGGGAAGTAAATTCGGGTTACTAATAAAAGTACTTTGGATGTAATGAACTTCCGTTTTCCCGGGCGTCCCATCAATTAATGAGCTTCTTAGTCAGTCAATAATATCAATCATCAATTCATCAATCCCGATCACTCAGTCAACAACGCTTCAATCGACCTTTCCTTCGCTCTTCAAGCGTACGAACAACTTTCTATAGACACACAATCCAAAACAGATAAACTGATAAAGTTTGAAAAAAAAGGAAAAAAAAAAAAGAAAACCAAGAGTGGTAAGGCAAAAAAAAACAAGTCGCGTAAGGCGAAAATACAACATTTAGTCAAGTAGCTGTCGAACTCACAGAATGAAACTGAACGCAATGCAACGCAGCAAGACCGTATACTCGTAGCATCGTCAGTCCACCGCTCACGGCAAAGGCAGTGAAATTGACAAGAAGAGCGGGGGAGTAGTTGCGCTGAGAAGGATAGCACGCTCTTCTGTACCTCTCTTCGTTTTAACTTTCTGAGCGTGTTTTTAATCCAAACATATCATATCTATATGTTTTTGGAATCAGGAACCAACAAGGAATAAGATGAAAGTGTTTTTAAATTGATTTCGAAAATTTAATTTTGATAATAATTTTTATATATTTAATTTTCAGAGCTTGTTTGTAATCCAAATATAACATATTTATATGTTTTTGGAATCAGCAAATGATGGAGAATAAGATGAACGTAAATTTGGATCGTTTTATAAAAAAAATATTTTTTTTACAATTTTCAGATATTTAATGACCAAAGTCATTAATTAATTTTTAAGCCACCAAGCTGAAATGCAATACCGAAGTCCGGGCTTCGTCGAAGATTACTTGACCAAAATTTCAACCAATTTGGTTGAAAAATGAGGGCGTGACAGTGCCGCCTCAACTTTCACAAAAAGCCGGATATGACGTCATCAAAGACATTTATCAAAAAAATGAAAAAAACGTATGGGGATTTTATACCCAGGAACTCTCATGTCAAATTTCATAAAGATCGGTCCAGTAGTTTAGTCTGAATCGCTCTACACACACACACACACACACACACACACACACACACACACACACACACACACACACACACACACACACGCACATACACCACGACCCTCGTCTCGATTCCCCCCTCTACGTTAAAACATTTAGTCAAAACTTGACTAAATGTAAAAAAAGGTCTGTTTACGGTAACATAGGCCAAAAAAATAGGGTCGGTAGGTCGGGATTTTAATTTTTTTTTAAATTTTTTTTCTCCAAAAAACCCATTTTTACGTTATTTTGCAAAAATAAAACAATTTTTTTTCCCAAATGCCAAATAAAAGTCTAGGGTCGCGCGAAAAAAATAGGGTCGGTCGGGTTACCGTAAACAGACTATTTTTTTTTGGCCTAAAGTACTTGAACGTTTTAATTTTCAATAAATTGTATTTTACTTGTTCATGTCGTGTTCCGTTAAAAATTCAAACGTTCCAGTACCTTAACTTTTTTGTGTTTTGATTCCTTGTTAACGCTATAGAGAAAACAACGCACAGAAGTAGTTCACTTCAAGCTCCATTCACAACACACACCCATGGAACACGAGAAGGCTCTCAGAAGAGGGGGGGGGGGTCAAGATCTGATTAAGATCACATGTCACGCTGACCTCCTTAAGTTATGAATCAACAGTAGCAAGTTTGGGGGATAATTGGCATGCAGGCGGGAGAACATGCCACCATGCAGCTTCAATGGAGTTGGCGTGTGCAGCCGAAAGAGTTTTCAAGAAGCACTTAACACTCTCTGCAAGTGGCGTGGGCGGTGGACTACGGGGGACGAGTACGTGATTGTGATCAAATGCAACAAACAATCAAATGCAAGTCGCGTGAAGCGATATAACAACATTTAGTCCATCTGTAGGCATCAAACTAAAAAATCAACTCCAAAAACCAGTCGGCGGCGAAACTACATTCAGATAGTCTCGGCTAACCATACCCGAAGACCGAGACGGCTCACGCTCGTCACCGCGTAGCATGCGAACACAGGGTTCGTACAGGTCATGGAAAACCTGGAAAGTCATGGAATTTGATTTTTAATTTTCCAGGCCTGGAAAGTCGTGGAATTTCAATTCAAGCCATGGAAAGTCATGGAATTTAACAAAAATAAGAAAGAAAAATTTTTTTACCTTTAGCACGCCAGCGGCGATTTTCGTCGTCCAGCCATTCAGTGCAAAGCAAGCCAGTGTCAAAACTGGCAGTGACTGACAAGACATAAAAAGTGTGCGTGTTCGGAAATGGCGACCTGTGGAACTAGTCATGGAAAATGTTATTGAGGCTCATGAAAAGTCATGGAAAAGTCATGGAATTTTGTTTCTAAAAACCAGTGGGGACCCTGCGAACAATAATATACTCAACCTATTTTCTTTAATTCTGAGCGCGTTTTTAAAGTAAACATAACATATCTATATATTTTTGAATTCAGGAGAAGATGAGCAATGCTGTAGTGAACATTCGTTTTTAATGACAACTTTAATGAGCAAACTAATTCACTAATTGTTAAGCTTCCGATCTGAAATGCATTCCCAAAGTCCGGACTGAGTCAAATATCAATTTGGTTGACAAATGAGTGCGTGACAGTTCCGCCTCAACTATTACTAATAGCCGGATATGACGTAATCTGTACGTGAAAAATCGTTTTTAATCACGACTTTAATGAGCAAACTAATTAACTATTTTTTAAGCTTCCGGGCTGAAATGCAAAACCATAGTCCGGACAGAGTCAAAGATCAATTTGGTTGACAAATGAGGGCGTGACAGTTCCGCCTCAACTATCACTAAAAGCCGGATATGACGTCTTTAAGATATTTATCGAAAAAATGAAAAACATGGGGGATAATATACCCAGGAACTCTCATGTCAAGTTTTATGATAATCGGTCAAGTAGTTTCCTCTGAATCGCTCTACACACACACACACACACACACACACACACACACACACACACACATACACACAAACACGCACACATACGCACACACACACACACACACACACACACACACGCACACACACGCACATACACCACGACTCTCGTCTCGATTCCCAGTCTATGTTAAAACATCTAGTCAAAACTTGACTAAAATAATGTAAAAACAGAAGCAAAAACAGAAAAAAAACTAAAACTTTTGTTTGATATTGAGCCAAGCAGATTTCACTGATTTTTAAGCTGTAAACAAGACTCATAATGTTTAAATGAGTGTCTTTTTTTTTATTCGGAACTGTGGAAAAAAAGTGTCTTCTCGTATTTTTATGCTACTTTATTAATTTTTTTTTAAAATTGGATTTTAATTTCGCATTTGGAAAATCTGATCTCCTTTCTGGCATTTTTCCATTCTCATGTATGGAAATATATGTACAAGAACATGTTTCAGGCTTACAAATACAGTAAGTGGTGTCTTAAAGGTACATGTTCACCGCCACAGGTCTCTCCAGACATGGAATAAACGCATCTTTTCACTTGGATACATACCAAAACTCAATGGTGTGACGGTATTATGTGCAAGGTTGGGATTTCTACTGAATTAATTAATCAGATTGACATAGGTGTCACTACAAAATGAATTTAACAAAACATTCCGACTCTGCACAGAAGGCTGCCAGGTTGTTAGTTTTTGGCATGTGTTGACGTTGCAGAATGCTCTTATCCCGAGTAAAAGATGAACGTTAATTATCGCTTGCACGAGAAATACTCTGCATCGAGAAGCCCTTGAACATAGCACCTTTAACAGTGTAAGCCTACTATATAAATTCTTTATCTTCTTTTCAGCCCTCCAAATGCCATTTTCCCAAGGCCTCTAAAACATGTACTACGTTGGATAGATAAAAAGTGCTATGAACATGAAAGTAGTGTCACGCTGATTTGGAGCAGGAACATAAAGTATCTGCGTCAACATTCTCTCAGCAAGAACCAATGGCGGTTTCTTCTTCTTCTTCTTCTTCTTCTGCGTTCCCAGCTATGGCGGTTTCGAGCACAGCCAAAACATTTTGAAAACAATCTACAATTCTGCCTAGCAACATGAACATGACAACAGAAGCAACTTTGAGCACAACGTCATCGCTACGTATTTCACCTGACGTCAGCGATACTTGGGACCTGCAAACAGCTTTCAGCACCGCAATGACGTCATTACACACAATGGCGACAGAAAACGTCACAAGTTCCAATGTGTCAGCGACTAGCTGGACGAGTGTTGTGGATGTTGATCAGTTTCTGCAGCAGAAGAATGACGAGTTTACGCTGCTGGTTCTACCCGCCATTATCTTACTGGGCATTCTGTCCATTGTGGGTAAGTGCATTCATTATTCCCCCTGCTAACATATTTCAATTGAACAGCTCCTCCAACCAACCAAGAGAAAACTTTGTTCTGTTCTATGGAAGTACATGTTTTGCTGCTTTATCAGATATCTTGTGTTTGTTTTTTATATTTCGATAATACCGAAGCCGCTTGAAAGTTTGCGTTCATGATACAAGTAGCAAGTAGTGGGAGGGAGTAGCAGTTTGTATTGCTGTAGGTATTGATGATTGTGTTGGTTTATTTCTCCTGGGTAAAGAAGAAGTCACTAAAGTTATTTTGACAATACAGTAACATTGTCCAATATGTATGAGATCAGAGCAAGCATCTTTCCATTGTGATAGATATCAACGAATCTACAACCTGACTGACTGACTATTAGGGTTTAACGTCCTTTTAGACCAGTTGGCCTATATTGGGACAGGTATTGGTAATATGCTGAAGATATGGTGTGATACTTTGACTCGAACAAGCCCGCTGTGGCTGTCTTCTTCGACACACCAGCATTGGGTTTGTCTCGTCAAAGTATCGAAATACGATCATGATAATCAGAGACGAGAGATGATGCATGCGTGTCGTCGTGTTTTCCAAGCCCTGAGACTTTCGCTGTGAACTTGGGATCTTTTTCGTGCGCATGTGTGCACACGGGGGTGTTCGGACACCTGAAGAGAGTCTGCACAAAGTTGACTCGGAGAAATAAATCTCTCGCCGAACGTGGGGTTCGAACTCACGCTGATAGCGACCAACTGGCTACAAAGCCAGCGTGCTACCAACTGAGCTACGTCCCCGCCCCATGTACATCCTGGTTGCTTTCTGTACAAAGAGAGAATGTTTTTTTCTGAATTAATTTTGTCAATGTGCCGAAATAATTCAACAACAAAAAACTCGCTCCGCAAAGAAAATAGACAGACAGTCGAATTTTTGATAAATATGTATGGAAGGGCCGTCTCTGCCCATGTCAAATCTTGAACAGATATGTGGTAGTTTACCAAATATTTGACACGGAACAGGAAGGAAGGTATCTATCTACAAGAAGGTTCATCTACAAGAAGGTTCAGAGTTCAATGTCAACATAGCATACACCGTTCTAGATTCAAGACACAAGATGTAATTGTCCATAACCAAAGTAAGGAAAACTGTTGCACAGCGTCAGACGGCTTAAATCAGAAAATACATCAAATTGACTAAGAATTAAGAATCGCCTCACTAAAATAAATCTATTTACATTACATAAACACACACGCGCGCACAAACACACATACACACACACTCTCGCTCTCTGTCTCTCTGTCTGTCTCTCTCTCTCTCTCTCTCTCTCTCTCTCTCTCTCTATCTATCTATCTATTTCTCTCTCTCTCTCTCTCTCTCTCTCTCTCTCTCTCTCTCTCTCCCTCTCTCTCTCTCTCAACTCAGAATGTTAAAACTGCTGAGTGGAACACAGAAAATGATGTTTTCCGTTTGTTTATCGTGTTCCCTCACTGTAGGTGTGACCGGAAACTCCATGGTGCTGTACGTCTACAACCGGAAGTTGTGCAAGGGAACGATCCGATGGTTCGTGCAGGCGTTGGCCATCTTTGACCTACTTAGCTGCCTGGTGGCCATACCGGGGGAAATTTTTGACATGCGCAATAACTACACCTTCGGTTCTTCATCTATGTGCAAGGTACTTTTTGCAAAGCGTTCGATTGTTCAAGCTGCCGGAAATTATGTAGATTTTTTGTGGATTAATTATTAGTCAGTTGTGCGTGTTGAAGTAGATATTTTGGTTATTTGCAGATTACTAAAACTAACAAATGCAGAAACTGAAGATCTGAAAATATCACTCAATTTCTGCACTAAAAGACTTAAGCCTATTTGTAAAAAAATTACGTTTAAACAAAGTATTTCTGCATTTTTAATAATAAAGAGTGCTTCCTATCTTCAGTCCCTATATATTGGTCTTAACGATCAATCAATCAATCAATATGAGGCTTATATCGCGCGATATAAATTGCATAAAATAAAAAATCAATTCACACACACAGACCCTGGCACACAGACCCTCAGCTAGCTCTAAATGTGTCCAAGTCAGGTTCATGTGACAGGGCAGCATTTGTCTTAAACTGGAATTCCGATTCCGGTTTGTTTCTCGGCACGCTTCCGTACCCACTTGACCCGCTCAACCCTTCTTTCCTGACACCGTTCTCCGCCGCGGAGTCTTGCCGATGTAACTTAACTATGTAGGAGTGTATTGTTGTGGTCGACTCATGGACAGTCTAGAAGCGTGACACCGTTTTCAGTTCTGACGTCAACATGTGCAGGCGTACGATGTGATGTGAAACATTCATCATCAACAACAGCAAAAATTGTTGCTGTTATTAAGATTATTATATTTAAGATTGATTTAAGGCGCTTATGTTGTGTATTGTTGCTGTTATTAAGATTATTATATTTAAGATTGTAAGGCGCTTAGAATTATTTTAGGATTTGCGCCCTATAAATACCCTTATTATTATGGGCGCTTAGAATTATTTTAAGATTTGCGCCCTATAAATACCCTTATTATTATTATTAAAATATTTAAATTAAACAAGTCGCGTAAAGCGAATCGATACATTTAGTCAATATGTGGAACTCATCAAAGGAAGCTGAACGCACTGCATGTTGTTCACCAAGACTTGTACGTCATAAGTTGTCCCAAAGCCCGCGGCCGGAGAAGTGATGACTCATTGTCTTTGTTACACAAGCCAAATAGACCTTTTTCGTATAACCTTTGCCCCCAGCGTTTCGACCAATCAGATTTTAGGGCACGGCAGCCTCTCTCTGATAACCGGAACTAGGGGGCAATGGGTGCCTGGCCTGAAATACCTCTTTCACTTTCGATGCTCGAAGATTACTTTGCCAGAGGATTACTTTGAGAAATTCTGCAAGAAAACGGATTATCTTGTTCAAAATCATGAACAAAAAGTCAAGGACATGCACGAAGGCATGGTTTGAAACGGCTATTGGTGGTATATGGACGAAAGACTTGGCGAACTTCCCCTGCATAAGCGAGGGTGCGTATCGCTAGGGCTACGTGTCATTTGTCATTTGTGCTGAGTGTCATTTTTCCTACGTGTCATTTGTGCTACGTGCCGCTATCGCTACGTTGATTAGTGCTACAAATAATTTGTCGATGAGTCGCTATCATTCGTTCATTATCACTACGTGTCGACAGCACTACATCTTTTAGCGCGACGTGTCATTATCGCTACGTGTCAATACCACTACTTACTGAAGACTCTCTCTTTCTCATGTTTTCAGTCTCTCACTCTCACTCGTGGTTTGTGTGTGAATATGTATGTCTGTGTATGTATGTGTGTGCGTGTGTCTGTCTGTTTCAGTGTGTGTGTGTTTGTGTGCCTATGTGTGTGTGTGTGTGTGTGTGTGTGTGTGTGTGTGTGTGTGTGTGTGACTCTCTCTATCGTCTCTCTTGCTCACTCGCTCGCTCACTCACTCTGTCTCTCTCTCTGCCTCTCTCTCTGCCTCTCTCTCTCTCTCTCTTTCTCTCTCTCTCTCTCTCTCTCTCTCTCTCTCTCTCTCTCTTTCTGTGGCCTTGATAATAAACCATTCCGAGTTCTGAGTTCTCTCTCTCTCTCTCTCTCTCTCTCTCTCTCTCTCTCTCTCTCTCTCTCTCTCTCTCTCTCTCTCTCTTTCTTTCTCTCTCTCTCGCTCTTTCTGAAGGAATATTTTGTTGTTCCTTTCAATTTGCCAGAGATTTGTAATTTTCGGAAGAAAGTCTCTGCATGATTTTCAGTGGTTTCTTTCGGATTTTGATCTTTTTAGAAAAAAAGGGCTTTGTTTTTGACTAATTGTAAGACAGTGTTATGGCATATATTTGTAAATGGAAATATTGACACAAGGTATAACCGAGGATATTGAAACCTTTTCTTCTCTCCCAAATTCTTTTATGAAATGAGAGGGGGAGAGAGAGAGAGGGGGGATTGACAGACAGAAAAAGCGCGAGAAAGCAGAAGAGAGAGACAGTTAAAATGGATGGAGGGTGCTTTTTATTTTATGGTTGGTTGGTTTTAGTTCTTAATGCACTGTTTTTGACAATAGTTTTCATTCGGTAAAAGCCAAATTCAATTACCGCTCTCTCTCTCTCTCTCTCTCTCTCTCTCTCTCTCTCTCTCTCTCTCTCTCTCTCTCTCTCTCTTCATTACACACACACACACACACACACACACACACACCGCACACACACACACACACGCACACGTACACACGGTATCGTACACACAAACTCACACACAGAAAAACATCCGTGTATGTATATACGGTATCATGCGAGAGAGAGAGAGAGAGAGAGAGAGAGAGAGAGAGAGAGAGAGAGAGAGAGAGAGAGAGAGAGAGAGAGGTAGAGAGTGGGGAGGGGGAAATCCAAGATTAAGGGTGGGTACGAAGTCAACGTAGTTGGCATCGCTGATAGCCGTGCCATTGCCAGACACGAAGTGACTCGAGCAGACTTTTCAATGGCACGACAAACCCCTGTCGTCGGATTGCTTGCACCCATCGCGTCCTTCGCTGTTGCGCCTTCGCACTTGCACCCATCGGAAAGCCATACAATGACAAATTCATTATTCTGTCCACCGTATTTCTCTTTCTTCATTCCACTGTTGCACTTGCAGTTGCAAACACAACAGTTTGCCTCGTCGTCTCCGCACTTGACTTTGCACCAAGCCTCGTTGTCGATTTTTCCTTTTGCCCCCTAGTTCCGGTAGATCTGACAATAAACTTCACAGCGCATGCGCCAAAATTTAAGTGAAAAAGGTCTATTAAGCGGGGCTCACACACAGGCGGAGCAAGCGGAGCAGGCTGCTCCGATCCTGCTCCGCTCTCCACCTGCCCTCTCACACACAAGCTCCGGTTCCGGAGCAGGCTGCTCCGATCCTGCTCCGGTAGGGGATTCCCCTATGATATGACGTAGTTTCTCCACTCGCGCAGTCTGATGGGAAATATTTTTACACGTGGATAAGAAGTGGCGGGAAAAAAACACCGTGATGTTTACCAAAGGAGACAAAAGTCTTGTCTTTTATCGCAATTACTGAACATATTTCTAAATGGACTCTGTATAAGTCAGTGTGTGTGCGTGTGTGCCAGTGCGTTTTAGAGCTTTTCAGACACAAACTATGTGAGTGTGGGGGTCGGGTGAAGAGAGAGGTGGACTAACAACTGTTGGGACATGTTTTAAGTTTTGGTTCTTTTTTGTTTTATCGAGTTATATCCGAAGCTTCAAAGATGTTGAATGTGTATAGTTACACTAGCTTCCATGGAATCCATTCTTTTTTTTTTTTTAGATCTACTACTAACAATCTCTCTTGCAGACGGTTAGACTGTTGCTTTATGTTACGCGCAATATGGCTTTGATTTAGATTTAGTTTTTTTCATTTTGTGTGTGGTTTGATTTAGCTTCACTCTACTCAGAAGAAATGTTTTAAACATTATTAACAAAATATTACTTTATGGATGTTTGCAAATAGAAACGTACGTGTGTCAACAGCGCAACAAGTTTCTAAAGAGGACGATATAGAACGCTCATGGCCGGACCGTATCAGGTTGGGGGGGGCCCCCAATTGTGTTCGGGGTTCATTAGTTGAGGGCGCTAGGGAGGTCTGGACGTTTTGAAATGTAGATGAGAATATGTGGAATCTAGCTGGCGCGTTCTCCGAATATTTGTCATGATTTATTGATTTTTATTTTATTTTCACCCTTGGAGGAGATACATGTTCAGGCCGGGGGGGGGGGGGGGTGACAGGAACCCCCCCTGGATCCGTCCTTGACGCTAGACAAAAAAGTATCTGTGCTGTAGCTTTTTTTATGTTTTATCTCACCCTCATTTTTGAATGTTGTTTTTACACACACACACACACACACACACACACACACACACACACACACACTCACACACACACACACACACACACACACACACACACACACACACACACACACACTTTTGATCCCATTCCATGTATTGCGAAGACTTTATTCAGGGTTTTAGCTAGTACTTAAACATCCAATTTCAAAGCACAAGTCTGAGCTGAGAATAGATATGCATAAATGTGTAAAATAATGGTGATTTGTGATCAAAACACTTCACAGGGAAGCTTGTTTATATGTCTTATGTATGTGTCTTCCATCGCCCTGGCAACATCAGAACTCCACACCAGCCTGCAAAAGTATAAACATAAAGGGTGACACAAATGAAACAAATGCAACCCATAAAAATGCTTAATATTTCTTGACCTGTTGACCTAGTTAGTTAATATTTGGCGATTATTAACTATATCTTATGCATGACAAAGGTCAACACAGTGGCGAGTTCACAGGTCAAATGGAGGGGTAATTTGGAACACTTTTGAGTTTTGATCTAGCTGTAATCTTCTTTTTTCAGCACATTTTCCACCAAAAAAAAAGGACTAAAACATTACGTCTCCAATGAGTTAACAAGATCGTAAGATTTTGTTGATCTTGTCCGAGTGGATTTTCTGTATACAAGTGTTATCTGATAGTTACCTTATTGCTTCATGTGTCATTAACGGTGTAACTGGTTGTCTGAGGGATGCATTGACTAAGATCTCATATATGCTAGATGTCGAAAAACTACTCAAATTACCTGCCCTCCAAAGGGTGGTAACCAAGCTAAAAAAAAGACGCCATAGGAAATTAAGTAGCGTGGAAGGATGGGAGGGTATAAACTATGAGAATTGGGTAAGTATATTAATTATACGAAAATTTATTATTGAAATTTTCATTTAAATTACAGAGTTTATACCCTCCAAAACTAACACTCTTAAATTCTTTAATGCTTAAATCGGGTTAATTAGTGTACGGCTCCATATAAAACCCGAAACGGTTGAGTTTATCCCCGAATTCGGATCCTTTTTGGAAAGAGCCCAAAAGACAGACCATTTCACCTACAACATTGTAACTTTTGGTATTGGTCATACCTAAGCTGAAATTAATGTACAGCAAATATACAGTGCAAAATGCCGTTAACGGTCTTGCAGGCAACTCAGTTAGCTATCCTGCCTATGCAACTGACTCACGAAGTCTCGCACACAGATAAACAAATGAGGGAAGGGGCCTGTGTCGTCTTCAACCAATAAACACACACACACCTAAAGTGTGGATGGTTACCTAAGAGGCGGCACTGGGTGTAGTGCCTTTCTAGTGCACTTGCACTACAACAGCACTGGGTGCAGTACTCGCTCCGGCATCGAAGAATTTTGCACTAAAAAATGCACAAAATTTGACCTATTTCGTCGCCTATAGAGGACGGAAAGAATGTCATTTTGAACATTGTTATGACATTCTTTCCGTCAAAAAAGTCAATTTAACGGTGTTAAATGAAGCGACCATCCACACAATTAGGTTGCCATCCAGAGTTTAGGTTGCCATCCACGTGTGGATGGTTGCCTTATGGTGATTTAGGCAACCAAACCTGTGGAAACGGGGGTACACACACACACACACACACACACACACACACACACACACACACACACACGCGCGCACTAAAGATGAATATTGCATATGCATAATGCAGAAGAAGACAACTTAATCTGATAATCTATAGATGTAGTGACTGGAGCAATATTTAACGAATTTAAAAGGACGACTCTGAAATGTATCATGTGAACCAACTTCTCAATAAACAAAATGAAGACCAGTTTAAAAAGTTACCTGTTTCATTTTGGAATGTTTTTGGTCCCATCACATCTCTGATGTACACTCCATAGACGCACTGTAGTAATAAAAAAAAACTGTTTAAGGAGAAAAAAGATTATGCAGGGAGGAAGAACAGTGAGAACAACAGAATCAGCAGCAACATTCACTAATCTTACTCCACATAACACATAACACTGAATCTCAGTGAAGAGTTAGTGATCCAAATATTTTAATTAAACAGAGAGACACAGAGAGATTGAGAAGGAGACAACAGCTGTGCATGTGCGTGTGTGTTTGTGTGTGTGTGTGTGTGAGGGGAAATTTAGTCATTGAAAACTAAACACTTTCTACTCTTCAATATCAACAGTCATAGACATAAGATTAAGAGCCACTGGGAAAGTTGGACATGAACATGTATATGTTGCAGGTGAGGAGGGGGGGGGGGGGGGCTGGAGGGTCTTTGTTGTTTGTAGATTATAACTTTAATAGCACAAATTCCTGTTTTGTAACACTGTTATGTATAAGTAGAAATGACTGTGGAATAACTTTCTTCTGTTATATCAGTATGATTATTTGCAAAGTTACCCGGATCATTGTGGCATCCTCTTAATCCTATCACGTCTGAGACTTTAGTAGACGTGCCTGTAGAGGGAAGGGATGGGGGAAGGGGGTGGAGGGTGGGCATAGAGAGTGTCGGTGTAATATGAAGGAGGGAGGGGAGAACCATTGGTAAATAAAACTCTTATAATATCAACAGTTCTGAAACTATTTGAGCACGAGTTTCCCATTACCACACAAAGGTGCAGATAGCAACAGATGTTACACTGAGAGTGGGGGGGGGGGGGGGGGGACTTTTAGAGGGTTAGTTGTTGGACTGTAGTATCTGAATAGCAGTGCTATGGGGTGAGGGTGGTGCTGGGGCGGAGTATGTATCGTATGTAACTTGAATTGGATATTAATAAGCATGATCATTCAGACTAGAGCTAAAGACGGTGTTAATCTTCACAGACATTACATAATATGAATTAACAAGCACGTACCTTTTGTTTTGCCCTTGAGTTTGGTAGAAGGCAATATTGAGTGTCGAACACAAGTTGCATTGATCACTGACACTGCGTCACCCTGCGGTCAATCTCCTCTGATCTGCAGATTGCACCTGCACAAACCCAAACAATGTTATGATCGCAAAAAGCCTGCATAGCCAATGGATCTAAGAACACAAACACTCGATGGATCTAATTAGAGAGTCTGCAAACGAGTCATTTTACGTTGGAAATTCAATGACAATCTGTCAGTCAATGAAGCAGATAGATCTGTCCCTGCGATTGTTTTTTGCAAGCAGATACATGTTTGAACTTCACTTATCCCGTTATCATTCAACAAATTGATATCTTGCATGATGAATTTTGTGCCGAAGAGCTGAACAAACAATCAAAATCAAGCAAGTGGTACATTCAGAAGACAAACTTCAGTCGCAAAAACCAACTGACGAGAAAGAACCTAGCTTAATTACTGCTGTATTGATTTCGGCCAAACCAACGCATTTGCAAACCGAAGTCATTCCTCCTTTGATTCCAATCATTGTACATGATCTTAATGCAAAAATATATACGAAAACAAGCTGATCGAAATGAGTAACATTGCACCTGCATTGAGTCGATTGACTGTACTGCAAAAGCGAAGGTCGTCTGCGACTGGAGATTTCGAAGTTGAACAGCAGCGTTTCTTCACACTCAGCTGTTGGCTTCCTCGGAAAAGTGAAAAGCGTGACTTGAAATCTAGCGGAAACCACATTCTATCTTTCCGTTTCGGTATTCTTGTGTAAAATCCATGAAAAAGTTCTTTCGAAAAAGGCGGCCGTCGTTATTTGGGATGCCACCTAGTGTCACACTACTATTTCCGGAGAAAGTGATGAGTGCGCTGATTGGCTGCACCGCTGCACCGGAGCCAAAAAATAGAAACGTGTCCTATTCCTTGCTCCGCACCGCACACACCACTTTCTCCACTCCTGCAACGGAAGTAGCGTCATCTCTCCGCCTGGTGCAGCCTACTCCACCCTTGCTCCGCTTGCTCCACCTGTGTGTGAGCCCCGCTTTAGCATTATTGGCATTCAACGGATTTTTGATACCAGCGACCTTGACCTTGTTACGAGGGACCTTGACCTTGTTGCAGGTGTTGCGGACGGTGAGCATGTTCTGCACGGTGTCGTCGGGCATGACGCTGATGGTGGTGGCGGTGGAGAGGTACAAACGGATCTGCACGCCCCTCCGCAAGCAGATCACACCCAAACAAGCACAGGCAAGGCCCAGCTGTGTCTGAACCAAGTTGTTTCAATTGACACGTTACAATTTTTTCAAATTTTAAGTTACACGTTGTTCAGGATGACCTCAAGAAACTGCAACCAACGAAAATGTTAATAACTTCTATATCAGTTGGTCGAATGAACTCATACTGATTTAGGGTGGAGGGTGGGTGGGGGGGGGGGGGGGGGGGTTGACCCTGCACTGTCCTTAACTGAGCCCGAAATCTTTTTATCGAAAATTCTGGGCCAAAGCTTCGTGCAGCTAGCTTCGTGAACTAGACTTCGCGAAGCCCAATTACTATCAGATTTTAGGGAAGTATACTCGAAAGGGTTACTGAACCTCTGTGTGTTGTCTCGGTGTGCAGGGGGTGATCACGGTGTGCACGGTAGCAGCCTCCATCTGCGCCGCCCCGGCATGCATCATCTACGGCAAGCAGACCATACCCACCGACAACCCCTTCATCAACGGCAGCGACTGCTCCACCGCAGACGTCTTCATCGGCACTCTCATCCCCCTCGGCTTCAGCGCCTTCCAGTTCCTCCTCTTCATGGTCGGAGCAGTCGCTCTGGTGGCCGTCTACGTTCTGATCGGTCGCAGGATCTGGTCGCACGCGCGCTTCAGGCGTGCCGGATTCCACGCTGGAGCGGCCAACAGAAGGATGTCGTTTTTCTTCAACGGATCCGAGTGCTCCTCGCCTACCACCGAGGACATGGTCTTCGCCTTCCCGGGCAACAAGAAGGCTGCGGGAGAAGCTGAGCGTAGCAGTCTTTGTGATGTGAAGAACAACCAGAGTAATAACAACAAAGCCGCAGCTCATAGCAATGACAGTGAGGCAGTGGAAAACAACAACAACAAGAAAACAGAAGCAGAAAACAACAACAATAAAGCCATGAGTAATGACGATAACATCAACAATAATGACGTCAAGAATGTTGAAAAGGACGTTGAAAACAACTCAGAATCAGCCGGACCAGGCAAGAGAGTTCGTAAAACTGCGGTGTACGACAAGCCCTCGTTAGATGCTACTGACGAGGGTTCTGAAGTCATCGCCGAAGAAGCTGCTCCAGGGAACGCTTGTTTGCCTGAGGAAACAGGTAGTAGGCCAGTATCCCCCGTAGACAAATCTCTCCCCTTCGTGACCGAGGATTTTCTGAGAGAGGTCCATGCCTTCGATACCCTGATGCCACCTACGCCATCCGGAGATACGTCGTTCGGCGCAGACAGATCCGAAGATTCTGGAAACGAAACGGCTCCCATAGAAAATCATCCTACGCCCCAGCCTGAAGACCTCACTAAGGCATGCGACGTTGTCATGAGAACAAGACCGTCTACTTCCAGGCAAAGTTCACGAGACAGTCGCAAGGACAACCCAAGAGAAACCCCTCCAACATCTCCCACCGGTGACGTCAGCAAAGCTTTCGACGACATCAGACGAAAGAAACCGTCACCGCCATCCAGACAGACGTCACGAGACCACCGCAAATCGGGGGACTCTTCCGGTTTCAGGGGCCGCTACCGACGCCGATCTACTCAGCATGCGCAGTCCGACCACATGCGTCGGATCCTCAGTCGGTCGGACTCGGTAAAGTCCGGAACCCGTCGGACGACCTTGATGCTGTTTCTGATCACTCTTGTCTACTTGCTGAGTTTTCTCCCTTACCTGGTGCTCATGGTACTCAAGGTAAGGAGCTTTTCCCTTCTTCTTTTTTTTAGATAGGACATTTATTTTCTATTGTGGTGCCAGCAACCGTACGTTTATCTTTTTTTGCATGGACAAAAAGCTAAATGAAAACAAATCGAATATTTTCAAAGTGGTGACAAAACTAAAATATGTAAACTTCGTCAACTAACTCTATACTTGACATTAAAGCAGCTGCGAGTGTCTTATTTTTTCTATTGAATGTAACAGTCTCTAGCTCTTTACCACTTGTGTTAATGACTCTCTCATTGCAACACAAGCTTCTGCAGGCGTTCTTCAAGTCTAGGGCTGATCATGAATGTCCTGGAGTTTGTTCCCCGTTAGGACTAGCTTCGTATTTTTGCTACAAAGCAGGAAAATAGTATATAAAAAAAATAAAAAAATAATAAAAAAAGTACCAAGCTACCAGAGGGTAACGGGTATATATGCTACCCTGCTAGGGGCACATTTAAGCTTTACACCCTCACGGCATAGCCATTAGGGGCAGGGCAGACGGGAAAATCTGGCTTTGTAAAAAAGAACAAAGAGAGTGAAAAATAAAATAGTGAAATGAACAAAATGCGGGGGGGGGGGGGGGGGTGTATGAGGACGGCTGGCTGTCGATGGCTAGATGAGACCTGAATTTGGCTAGGGACCTCTACTCTACTATGCAGGTGTCCCTTAGTTCCCTAGCCCCCTAACACTAATTCTGTGCCCATAAATCATACATTGACAATATAATGACTCTCTATGTTGCCTTACAGGCGCTGGACCAGGACTCGCTGAGCGGGAGAGGGGGCTGGAGCGAGCTGGCCCACAACATCCTGCTGAGGTCCTATTTCATTAACAGCATGGCCAACCCCATCATCTACAGCTACTGCTCCAGGACATTCAGGGCGGAGAGCTCCAAGCTCATCCACTGCCGCTGTTGCAAGCGTCCCTTTGTCTACTGAAGGGGCGGGGATGTAGCTCAGTCGGTAGCGCGCTGGATTTGTATCCAGTTGGCCGCTGTCAGCGTGAGTTCGTCCCCACGTTCGGCGAGAGATTTATTTCTCAGAGTCAACTTTGTGTGCAGACTCTCCTCGGTGTCCGAACACCCCCGTGTGTACACGCAAGCACAAGACCAAGTGCGCACGAAAAAGATCCTGTAATCCATGTCAGAGTTCGGTGGGTTATAGAAACACGAAAATACCCAGCATGCTTCCTCCGAAAACGGCGTATGGCTGCCTAAATCAGTGGTAAGTGTCGTGCGTTTCGATTCATTCAAAGATGCAAAGATTTTCGTTGTTGATACAAAGGGACTTGACGCTCACTTTCTGCACGCTGAGAACGCCACTTCCTACAGTGACGCTGAGAACGTTCAAAAGTACCATCAAAATATTAATTCTGCCCTACAGCGTTTTAGTTGGTCCATGATGGGTCCAACCATTTGTTTTCCTAATTTATGTCAAGCCTCTGATGCCAAGAAATTGAGTGAAGCCGACCCGCTTTGAATTTTCAACTGTAATATGACTAAGGAGTTACGCCCCTTATCCGTTCGTTATCAAAGCCTTGTGTAGGGAACGTCATGGCTTTGAGTTCAAAATGCATTTCGGACCCGCGACTGCTCCAAGACGAACAGTTGCCTTTCCTGCAAGTAGCCATCCGTTTGTCCCTTGATAATAAGCCAAGGAAAAGAATCAATGTTACCGATTCCCCAAACGACCTTATTGTTTCTTCCGGACCTACAACTTTTTTTTTAACCTTGAAAATTGATCAAAACAAAATTGACAAAAGTCGATTTTGCAGACTTTACAAGGAAAGTCACTCTTTCATATCACGATTTTAAAGTCACATAACAGCTCGCACGATTTTCGGCCAATAAGGCATATGCATCTGTGTAAATATTTTTTTTTATTTTTTTAAGTTTGCGACCCTAATGTTTTTGGCTATGTCGTCGGATACAAACATGTTATTATTTTTTTACCTTGTGGGTCTTTACTTCAAGGTGCTACTTGTCTACCTGAATTCTAACATTTCGCCCTGTTAAGCGCTCTGAGACATTTCTAGGACCGTCCATTACAAGACCCTTAGCGGCCTTTGCTACAAACGACCTCTTTTTGTGTAGAATGTATTTGTTCTCTTCTATAAGACGAGAGAGCTACAACATGGTGTTGCTTGTGTGGCCGCATGCTGACAATATAACAAGTTGGCTAGGACCGACTTCTCCATAAAGCTCCACTTCCGCAACTGGCCATTGACTGTCTTAGATCTATGCCATTGTTTGTGTGCCGCCAAGAAGTTAGCTCTCTGCTAAATTGTGTGTTTGTGAACTGAGGTAAAACTCTGTAAATGCCGTTCTTTGTCTTGTGATGTAGAAGGAAATCTTCATCTGCATTTTGGTATTGTCTATACGTTTAAATGCAACGTCCAAGTCGGCTCATGCAAACGATCATGTTCATCACCACAGATCTGTCCAGTTGGGTGTTTTTTTCTCATTACATGGAAAATTGACATCTTTCCACTTGGATACATAAAAAATATCAATGACGTGGGTGTGCTCTGTGTAGAGTGGGACTTTTTTTGCTGAATTAAATCAGCAGATTGGCACAGGTGCCATTTAATGAAAAAAAATGTAAATGTAAAATCCCGCTCAGCACAAGAAGCAGCCGGGCTCTATCTTTATTTGTGGCACTGATATGTCCTGCTAGAAGGTTGCTCTTACCCCGCGTACAATCCCGAGCGGCAGATCTAAGGTTGTATACATTGTGCTCACAACAGAAGGATGGTACATTTAAAGGCACACTCTTTCTCGTGAAAATGGTTCGGCCCACAATCTCAGATCTGGTCAGGCCGGCTTTTACATGGGATAAGAGTTAAGACCATCCTGCCACTTGCTCACACACCCAAAGTCAACAGCCAGGGTGCTTCTGTGAAATTAGTTCATCAAACGATACTAATTCACAGCGGCAAGCAGTCAGGATGTTTATTTTTGGTATGTGACCAAGTGGAGGGATGGTCTTCTCCCATATATAAGAGACTGGCCAGATATGAGATTCGGTTGTGGGCCGTACTGTTTTCATGTGAAGGAGTGTGCCTTTGAAGTAACCTGTTGGGATGATAACCCATCTTTCTTTCTTTCTTTATTTGGTGTTTAACGTCGTTTTCAACCACGAAGGTTATATCGCGACGAGGGAAAGGGGGGAGATGGGATAGGGGAAAGGGGGGAGATGGGATAGAGCCACTTGTTAAGTGTTTCTTGTTCACAAAAGCACTAATAAAAAAATTGCTCCAGGGGCTTGCAACGTAGCACAATATATGACCTTACTGGGAGAATGCAAGTTTCCAGTACAAAGGACTTAACATTTCTTACATACTGCTTGACTAAAATCTTTACAAACATTGACTATATTCTATACAAGAACCACTCAACAAGGGTAAAAGGAGAAACAGAATCCGTTAGTCGCCTCTTACGACATGCGGGGGGCAGAGAAATAAGGATGTGGAAAAGAAGACTTTTGGTAAGTAAAATAAAGGTGATGGATCCAGTCAGGTAGAAATAAGACAACAAGAAAAGAATTGGAAAACTGCAGGGAATAGTAGGGAGAGCTTTCTTGGAAGGAAATATAGGTGAAAGGACTGGTAAGGCAGAAATAAGACAAAAGAAGAGAAGTAAAGGGGTGGGGTAGCTCTGTGGAAACACTCCCGCCGCGTGAAGGCGACCCCATGGGAGCGATGATAACCCAAACCTTCACAGGCCAACCTATGGACCTGCGTATAACACGCCTAATGTAAATAGCCAACAGTTTCATACACTTACTACAGAACAAATAAATCTGCGAAAGGCATTCAGAGACTGATTTTTTTCCTGTATCGAAAACGAATTCAGTCGAACATAACACTTCGTTGTGTGTGTTTCGTCATGTGTTTGATTAATTTGTGTGTGCTTAAAAAAAAATAGGCCTAAGTGAGCGCATGCGCTGTTTTGTAGTGTGTGTGTATGTGTCTGTGTGTCAGTTCGTATGCGTGCGAACTACCTCCGGGATGTGTAATATCTATGCATCTTCAATAAAGTGTACCTCCGACAGTTTCAAAGGAGAGTATAAATGCTGATACATTTAATTGTGATGTATTGTAATACGTAGTCTGATTTATCATGTTTTGATCATGTATCCTGTATTTTCCCCATTGAATAAATGTACATATGAAATTCTAAATTCAATCATGTATGCGCATGCACCGCGTGCGTGAGGATGTGTATGTTTGTGCATGCGTTTGTGTGTGAGAAAGAGAGAGAGAGATAGTGAGTGAGAAGTGTGTGCGTGTTATTGGTAATGCAATATCCAGACGCATATATATTACACCAGTCTGTGTCAGTGACAGTCGACCAATTCTGAGTTAGGAGAAACCAACTTCCCAGCTAAACGGTACGCCAACACATTCCCCTAATGTTTGCTCACCCAGAATCTCGTGCAATCGCCAAGAACACACACACACACACACACACACACACACACACACACACACACATGCATACGCGCACACACACACACACACACTGACGCACACAAACACGTTATTCCAAATGAATAAAATTTTATTGCATTTCAAATCGTTGGGGAGTGCATCTGGTTAACAGAAATAAAGTATGAAGTGTCAAAGATATAAACAGGTTTTTTTTAAAAGGATACAAACATGTTTTGTTGGTCCAATGAGTATAAAGTAACATTTTTATTCAAGATTGGAATACATATTTAAATGAGCCCATTTTCGGACGGTCAATATTCCTCAAGCTGATGCAGGAACAAATATAAATTTAATATAAGATACAAAACAAAGTAAGTACACATATGTACGAAGAAAAGAAGAGACAAAAATTGAAAGAAAAGATTTTTTTTTTAAAGTAAGTAAAGTCAAAAATGCTCAAAAAAAATAACGATCAAAAATACGTCACACGGGCATATTAAAAGTTGTTGCAGGTAAATAATGTCACATCCACCCCCCCTCCACCCCCCCCCCCCACACACACACACATTTATACAGGCTCGCTCGAACTATATGCTAAAATCATTTTCAAAAACGGTGAGCTACATTTCATTTCTTTTGTAGAAAAAGACACAGAAGGGGAAAGATCTTCTGAATATGATAATTGATAAATGTAAATATATCTAAATCAAGTGAAGAAAGGAAAAAATCTCCACATCCCCTTGAGGTGCATGCACAAAAATCACCACTACAATCAATTTGTAAAACAAGGTGTGAAAACCCACACTTGCCATAGCCCCTGATACATGCAGCAGGAATTCTTCTTCCCATTTGCAAAAAAAAAGCATTACCACCACATTTATGACAGTAAAAGCGGATGCTCGTGATCGCTGAAAACCAATTAGCCTTCTGTCACCCGGCATGGGTGAAACTGATCAGAATTGAAAATAATCCTCGCCCCCATAATGAGGCCGGGGTCCAGGGGCCGCCCATGCCCTGGTGGGGTGCAGGGGCAACGCCCTGCTAGGGGGCCCAGGGGAGCGAAGCCCCCCTGAAGAAAACGAAAAATCAGGCTTTTTAAGGGTAAAAGTAGTAGGCCTCTCCTGGTATCTCAAACACAGAAATTTGCACAGTAAACAATGATAACAAATGCCAAGCTGTAGTCCGATAATTCGCGCGTTCAGTGAAACAAAGACTCAGCGATGTCCGGTCACTGTGTTAGAGAAAATACGGATCGGATCGCCGGCGAATTTTAAAATTTTTTTTTAAATTAAAGATTTTCAAAATAAGGAATTCTTTATTTGACCAATTTCATTTGGCGGATTTCCGCCCTAAGGCGGAAAAGTTTCACCCATTTAAGGCTCGATTATAATCCGTTTGCTGCCACTCTGAGATTGAAAAACGTAGATATATATCTAAAATACAGTTTCTGACAACCATGCATTTTTGGTGAACTTAAAATTTCTCCTCCAAAAAATACCTCTCTCTGCAATAATGATTTAAGATACCTTCATCCCCGTGTAAACGATAATTTACACAAACACAGATCTACAAAGACTTTTGCATTGGGTTTGAGCATTTTCCATTTGAACACATACCGAAAATCAATCAGCAGCCTTGCTACTTTACCGGTGTAACACGACATTTTTACTCCACGAAAAATTTACTCCGGAGTAAATATTTTGTACGAAATTCTTACTCCGAGTACACTTTTCGTACGAGAAAAGAACTCCCCAAGGCACGAAAAAATTACTCCCTCCACGAAATTGTTACTCCCCATTTTTTTTACTTCCAGTAAAAATCTCGTACGCAAAAATGGGATGCGGGCGAATCTCGCGCACACGAATGTCGCGCTACCCTCCTTCCACCCCTTCCACCACCAAGAACTAACAGGGGACAAGGGAGTAAAAATATC
>NC_090259.1:42429417-42435193 GCF_037325665.1 Littorina saxatilis
TTTTGTAGTGGGTTGAGGGCTCTTTGGTTCTGTACATTCTGCATTTATTGTGCACAAGCGTTTGTGTGTGTGTCTTTTTTTTCTCCAGATTACTGATTTTGTCATGTATATTTGTATTCGTACACATTTGCTTTGGCATGTGCCTGTTGAGATGTTTCCCCCTCTGGTTGTGTCTAATGTACATCAAAACATTGCTGTTGCAGTGAAGCCAGTTAAGTGTGACACATTACACACAAACAAACTCACACACAGGTGTGCTTAATCAGAAAGAAAGAGAAAGTGATATATATATATGTATATATATTTATTTATTGTAACGGGCTGAGAATAACAGTGCACACAAGCTCCCACCTGCATACATTCCTCTGGTAACCTCTCACACACACAAAAGATAGCGACAACAATTAAAGAATAGTTAGGGAGTAATTCAAACTGGGAGTGGGAGGTAATCATATTGAAAGCGACTGAAACGGGAAAACAACGTATGTACTTCACAGAAAAAATGAAACGTGAAAAAAACTGTCTTACTCTTATAGACATTTACATTAAATGTTACTACTGTACTATCATATTTGGAGCTGACAGAACAGATCATGAAGTAAAACACGCACTTGCATGTACTTGCACACAAACTAGTCAGACTGATTTAGTCATTGCATTGCTTGTAAAGCTGTTCATATATATAATGTTAAAAACAAAGTTGAAGTTAAAACAGGGGAAATAACTTGGGTAGGCGCACTATATGTACTAGGGAATCAGTTGTACAAGAGAACTGGACTTCTAAATGAGCCTAGGTGGTCCAAAATCGATGGACACAGATCCCTAGGATTTTGTGTGTATGTCAAATTTTTCAGATAGTACAGTGCTAATTTTGTGCGCGCAACTTGTGGCATGGCAATTTAAAAAAAAAAAAAACTGACGCCAACTTTGGAATGGTTCTAACGGAAGGTGAGTTTTGGTAGACCTCTTCTTCTTGCATCCATCTCAGGGGTTTCTAATAGATTATTATAATCAAAATCATTAACCTGAAAGTTGATTTTCAGTATTTGCGCAGGCCAATCATAATTATAATGTAATGAACCATGAGTATGGATCAGGCCAGTCCAGCCTGACAGTTAGAACCAATGCCCATTTTATTTTAACTTCTTAGCATATTTGTATACATTCATGTGCACACGCTCTCATTCTTTGCCCTTTTCTTTCTCTGTCATTTCACTCATTCTTGAGTACATGTATGCGCAGCATATCAAAGATTTATGGGGGGGGGGGGGGGGGGGGGGGGAGGCAGTGCACTGAAATTATACCTGTATTGCAGTTCAGGGCAACTACTACATGTAGAGCGCCCAATTTTATATCTGTTATCGGAACACGAAGGCTTGCACTATGCTGTATTGAACAGCCTCCATTGATTTGCGCAGCAAAGCACAGTGCAGTACTGCACAGTGAGAGCTGGTATTTTTAACCCCCAGTTCTACACATCGCTATCTGACCGGCAGCTCAACTGAGGCGCCCAGACAGCACTATTGATCCAGTTGTGTCATGAGAGCCAGCCAGCAAGGCTTAATCTCTCACCGTTGCCATAGCAATCGGCATAGAATTTTTCTTCCAAAATAAATTTGGGAATTTTTTCTTCATTTGTGAGCATCTTATCCTCTTTCGGTTACTTGTTTTGGTAATCTGCATTGCTTTTTTTTTTCATTGATTCTGCATTGTTGCAATATTTCATGGACCTGAAAGCATTGAAGCTGATCTGGTACTGGTTGTAGACTGGTGGGATGTTACTTTATCTTCCTGATAACACAAGCCTTTTGACAGTGCTCTACCAAAAAAAAAAAGCCTTTTGGTTGACTGCACAGCTTTAGTGTCAACATGACCTTTTTTTTTTTAATGGTTCAGGCTGAAAATTGTATCATTGAGATTAGCACCATAGCCTGTTAGTTCAGTTTTCCTGTCTGGTGGTGACACATTCTTGATTTTGTTTTTAACGCTGCAGCTCACTGTGGGTCCCTGATGCGGTCGTCTCGACCAGACAAAATTTGATTGGCTGGTTTCCGTTTGGCTCAGTACTTCTTTCCATTCCTCAACAGGTCAATATTAATGTGGCTCTGCGGGCCTGTGTTGTGGAGAATTTATGCAAGGAGGCGAATCGTTAACCCATAATAGGAGAAGTGAGGTCTCAAAAAACTCAGAAAAGGAACAGTGCTGCAGTATTTTTTGCATGATCAGATGTGCGTTTATTTCAAAACAGAGAGAGGTGCTTTGGGCGTGAATTTATTTTCTGACTTATGTTCAACTGCCCGTTCCTGGAAGAGCACCCAGACTTGTTTTTGGTGTTGATCGGGCTACTTTCTCTGGCCTATCTTCTGATCTATGGACTATACTGTATAGTTCTTTATCTCCTCTTTTCGTGGCATCGACGGGAGAGAGGTACGTCTTTGATGGTAATTGCACTCCTACTCCTCTTTTCTTCTTCTGCACGTTTCGTTTTGCCCGCTCCATTTTTTTTCGCGTTTCGACAGCTTTGCCAGAATATTTGTTGCTCTTGATAACCGGCTGACACCAGCCATGGGTACATGGAAAAACCAGGATTTTGGTTGTGTAGTTTTGATTTTTGTTTAAATTTCAAGTTGAGGTGATTGTTGAGTAGCTTGAGACCTTTGTCGAGGTCCTCTTTTTAATTCTCTCCGTTTTCATGTCTTCTTTAGTTTTAAATTCTCAAAAATAAAAGTAGAATTAAACTAAACATTGAACATTTAAATGCACCAAGATAAAAAGTAAAAATTGAATTTGAAATTGAACAAATAGTGCAACATTTAAATTGTTGATGTTGTTGAGATGATTTTCTTGTCTGCTTTAGGCTCAGAAATAACATATATCCAAAAACAAAGAGACTGCCAACGTTCCAAAATTCAGAATAAAAAAACAAGACAGGTATGTTGTTGGAACGTTTGTTTTTGACAAAACAATACATTCACAGACATTCATTCACTCGGCTTCTTGATGAGTGGGTGTAAACTGATTGTATCAAGATAAGTTTTGTGTGAATATTTGTTTGCCTGTTCACTTAAAAGACCGTTGAGTCGAAATATCTGTGAATGTATTGTTTTGTCAATAACAAACGTTCCAACAACCAACCTCTCTTGTTTTTTGATTCAGAAATAACATGTCTGTTGAACAGACTAGATGTATATAAAATCAATAATAGCAATTTCAGTGTTGCACTACAGGGACAGGCGGGGCTTGGGTATTGATTTTACTACTGGGTAAATCTCTGGTGCCTGGACCCCATTGTTGTGAACATTGCCATGAATATCTTAGCAAGGGTCTGTGGCTTGTAGTTGTAGCTATCTATCAGTGTCGCACATTATAAGTACATTTAAGTAATTAACATTTAAAGTCCCAAGACACATTCGCATCTGCAAACAAACAAGGCTATGAATTTGTTTGAACTAAACAAAAAACAACAACCATTAAACTCATAAAGTGTCAATTCAGTTTGAAAAAAGGATTTCGTATGACAATCATCCGCATTTCCTAACATTTTGTGTTGCCTGCAAAGTACTGTAATTTACTGTTAGTACATCATCAGATTTTTCAATTTCAGATTAAGAACATTAAAACTAAAAGTGTGTGTGTGTGTTAAGTAATTGTCCAAAGCAATAGTGCTTACCAGAACAAGGATTCCCCAGTTTCTGAAATTGGAAGGGCCTTTTTTCAGCATACAAAAGAACAAGTCGCGTAAGGCGAAAATACAATATTTAGTCAAGTAGCTGTCGAACTCACAGAATGAAACTGAACGCAATGCCATTTTTCAGCAAGACCGTATACTCGTAGCATCGTCAGTCCACCGCTCATGGCAAAGGCAATGAAATTGACAAGAAGAGCGGGGTAGTAGTTGCGCTAAGAAGGATAGCACGCTTTTCTGTACCTCTCTTTGTTTTAACTTTCTGAGCGTGTTTTTAATCCAAACATATCATATCTATATGTTTTTGGAATCGGGAACCGACAAGGAATAAGATGAAAGTGTTTTTAAATTGATTTCGACAATTTAATTTTGATAATAATTTTTATGTATTTAATTTTCAGAGCTTGTTTTTAATCCGAATATAACATATTTATATGTTTTTGGAATCAGCAAATGATGGAGAATAAGATGAACGTAAATTTGGATCGTTTTATAAATTTTTATTTTTTTTTACAATTTTCAGATTTTTAATGACCAAAGTCATTAATTAATTTTTAAGCCACCAAGCTGAAATGCAATACCGAAGTCCGGGCTTCGTCGAAGATTACTTGACCAAAATTTCAACCAATTTGGTTGAAAAATGAGGGCGTGACAGTGCCGCCTCAACTTTCACAAAAAGCCGGATATGACGTCATCAAAGACATTTATCAAAAAAATGAAAAAAACGTTCGGGGATTTCATACCCAGGAACTCTCATGTCAAATTTCATAAAGATCGGTCCAGTAGTTTAGTCTGAATCGCTCTACACACACACACACACAGACAGACACACACACACACACACACACACACACACACGCACATACACCACGACCCTCGTTTCGATTCCCCCTCGATGTTAAAATATTTAGTCAAAACTTGACTAAATATAAAAAGAATAAAGCCGTGGTGTTCAATATTGTTGAAAATAATTCATGCATTATAAATCAATATGTATTTTGTTGTTTGTTAGTAATTAGAGCAAGATTGTGACTTTACTGGACAGGGGATAACAGTTTTGTGAATTCTTGTAAGACTTTGTTAAGTTGCTCCTTAGCTTTCTTTTTGCATTCTTTCTGTTTTATTTTGAGTGGTGTGGTCTTCTTGCATGAAAAGTGTGATTCATACAGATGTGTATAGTGATGCATGTACTGTCTTAAATTCCCCAGTGAATTACATTTACAATGCAGCCGTGAAGCAAAAAATGAGTGAGACGCTTGCAGTCACATACAACAATAGTCAATACACAGACACATACCCTTTTTCAAGCTTTTTGTGTGACATGACATTGGACTTCTGCAAGGACACAAAGGGGGGTGCAGGTTTTTATCATCTGTCCTCATGGGAAATGTCATTCACACTATCACAGTCACACACCCCTGTACAATTCAGATGACTTTCACAAAGGGTAGAAGCATTCAGGAGGGAGTGGCTTCCTGAGTGCAGAGTAAAATGTCACTTGTTGGCATTGCCATTGAATTCTGGCTTCTGCCATATTTCATAGCTGGCCCACTTGTGCTGTAGCAGTTTGTTTAACACAGTGAGACACTTGCTTTAAACAGATGTAGTAGGTTGACTCAATAATCACAACAGATGAATGGGCATAGCGGACCATGTTTTCACTTTGCTTTGCGCTCCTAGATCCTGTGATTTTTAGCCACTTTCAGACCAAAGAAGTGAGGTCATTTGAACAGACTCAATGTTACAGTGTTTATGTAAAAATACAGCCGTATAGTGCTGTGACATCCACATGTGGGCGAAGGCCTAAAAAAAAAAAAGGTGTGGTTACGGTAACCCGACCTACCCTATTTTTAGGGGCCGACCCTATAACTTTTTATTACATTAGTCACAAAAACCCCAAAAAAAACGAGTGCAGAAAACGCAATGAAAGCGACAGCGCTCGAGTCGCACACTTATTTCCCTGTCAAGTAGGTTTAATTTGTACACATTAGAAAAAAAAGTTTAAAAAAAAAAGTGATTGCTTTACCTTCCTACCCTATTTTTTTTGGCTATGTTACCTTAACCACACCTATTTTTTGGGGGGGCCTAATC
>NC_090259.1:42435393-42490393 GCF_037325665.1 Littorina saxatilis
TTGAACAGACTCAATGTTACAGTGTTTATGTAAAAAATACAGCCGTATAGTGCTGTGACATCCACATGTGGGCCTAATCAAATACTAGGCCAGTGCCTTTAAATATGTGATACTGATAGCCTAACACTTAACATTAAAAAATGAAAATGTTGAGTCTCATTCTCATGAGAAACTTGATGGTTGAATCTCATCAAAGGGTGAAAGTGTTGAAATCCTTCCTCTAATCAGTTTTCTGACACAAGGTTTTGTTCTGTACACAGTCTGTACATGTATCAGTTACTGAAAGCGGTCATTGTTTACAGACTACATCAATCTCTTCTTTGTAGTTGCATGCATGGACCAACCACCATACATAATATCACCCAAGAAAATACAGCTGTTGTTTGAGGAAGCAAGGAATGCAAGGGGTCAAGAGGCTATAACCCATACCCAGCCTCAGCAGTTGTTTCTACATCATAGACACAGAACACTTAGTACTGTTCTTATCTCAGTAAGGATGCTGCTAGTGCCTGCTGGAGCCCTGTCTGTCAGCCTGTAATGTGCCTCCTGGCACCCTGCCAGCTATACTCCCCAGACTTGTAATTGGCAAGGAAGGTACAGGGTTGCAAACTGAAAAGGGTGATGGGTTTGACTGCTGATAAAAGCTAGCTCCAAAAGTTGTTTTTGTAGAAAGGAAATATTCTACTGGGCATTGCTTTGACAAATTTGTGTAGGTTCTGAACATTGTTGGATGCGAAGAAGCAGTTTGGAAACTGTACTGTAAGGCAATTCATAATGATGATGGCATTGGTTTTGCATGTGCAGTCAAAACTGGTCGGGCTGACACAGCAATTTTGTTTCTGATAGACTAACATTGATACTGGTACGTAAACATACCAGAAATTTCAGGCTTTTGAAAACTCGGTATATTGCACATATTCAGATATGAAATCATCTAACAGTTACCAGCCTATTATATTTATACAAGCCTAATTATCAAAACACAAAGAAAACACAACAGCAACCAGTTTCGGGAAATCCTTTATCACATTTTTGTCAAATAGTTGCTGACCTCATCAGAATGGTAAGGATAAGTTAGGAATGATGGCACGTGATGTACAGTGTATTTATGATTGATTTTTATATTGATTAACTTCATTAAGTAATTATTTCTCATTTTGTCTTTTCTCATTCCAGGTCCAAGAGAAGATGGCTTCCGGCAACCCCCAAGGGGCGGGGGAGACAGCCCCCCGAGAGATCAAGGTTCTGGAGACGGCTGAGGACATCCAGCAACGTCGTGACGAGGTTTTGACCCGCTACGCCGCCTTCAAACAGGCGTGCAGTGACCGCAAGGCCCTGCTAGAGGACTCCCGGCGCTACCAGTACTTCAAGCGCGATGCAGATGAGCTGGAGAGCTGGATCCTGGAGAAGCTCCAGACTGCTTCCGATGAGAGCTACAAAGATCCCACCAACCTACAGGTGGGCATAACAGAAAAACTAGAATCCTGGTTTTAGGTCAGGAAGTGTAGTGGTTTAGCCAATTTTATACATGTACAACCATTCTTATTTTCTTATTCCAGTAAAATGTTTGCATCAACATCATATTTTCAATGGGATTCACAACTATTAATTATTTTGCCCCATTGGTAGGAAAATGTTTTTATTATATAATTACGTCAAAATGGTGAACTCCGGCGACATAAACATATTGCACTCTTGTCGGGATTGTACATTTTGCTGATCGAATTTTAATTAGAATGAAATTGGATGTTCCTCCTTGCATGTTATAGTTTAAACATTGGTTAGTATTATTTTCTAACAGATTTGTTGTTGAAAGACCCTGTTCTGGTGTGGAGACGAATTATTGTGATAGTATCTGAGTATAGTGCTTGCTAATTTACCTGAATGATGCGTTGTGCGTTGCAGGCTAAAATCCAAAAGCACCAGGCGTTTGAGGCAGAGGTTGCTGCCCACGCCAACGCCATCCAGGCGCTCGACCAGACCGGTAATGAGATGATTTCACAGCAGCACTTCGCCTCCGAGACCATCAAGGTAAGTAAACATCAAGGAATTTTGTAATGACATGACAGTGATTTGGTATTTTTTTTGCAAAAAAGTTACATCAGCTACAACAAGAAGACGGATGAGAAAATGTAATTTCAATAGTGGAACCCTTCTTTTGCCACCTTCAAAAATCTGAGAAAAGCACGTCTAACAGTGGAGGTAAATTGACAGAGGTTGTGAGGAAGGAGGGTTTTACATTGGGAGAGGTCGTCAAGGGGGGGTTCCACTGTACTGAATGATGGTACACTGGTAGTTTTACCCCCCGCGGGTTAGGGGGAAGAATTTACCCGTTGCTCCCCAGCATGTCGTAAAAGGCGACTAACGGATTCTGTTTCTCCTTTTACTCTTGTTAAGTGTTTCTTGTATAGAATATAGTCAATGTTTGTAAAGATTTTTGTCAAGCAGTATGTAAGAAATGTTAAGTCCTTTGTACTGGAAACTTGCATTCTCCCAGTAAGGTCATATATTGTACTACGTTGCAAGCCCCTGGAGCAAATGTTTGATTAGTGCTTTTGTGAACAAGAAACAATTGACAAGTGGCTCTATCCCATCTCTCCCCCCCCCCCCCCCCCCCTTTCCCCGTCGCGATATAACCTTCGTGGTTGAAAACGACGTTAAACACCAAATAAAGAAAGAAAGAACTGGTAGCTTTGGGTGCTTGGTATAATGTATGAGCTTGTAAATTCTTCATTGTAGTCATACACCTACACAGCTTTTTTAAATGAGATCGTTTTTTGTACTATTTGTGTGTGTTCATTTATGTGCACATCTATTTTTACATGTGTCACATTGTGTGCAAGTGTGCGTATAATTTTATGGTTTCATGTGTGTGGTTGCATATTATCAGTAAAATTTTGTTTTTCATGTCTGGATATTTGTGCTTGTTACAGGAGAGACTGGAAGAGCTGCACAGACTGTGGGCACTCCTGCTGTCCAAGCTAGCCGAGAAAGGAACTAAGCTGCAACAGGCACTGCGATTGGTGCAGTTCATGCGTGAATGTCGCGAGGTCATGTTCTGGATCGCCGACAAGGTTCGTATTATGTATAGATCAGTTTTGTAAATTATGCTCTGACCAAATTGTAACAGCTCATATTATTAACGATCGATGATTTGTGTTTTTATGATTTGGTTGGAGCATAGTTTCGGTGAACAAACTTTTTTCAAGTTCGTGTGCGTGTGTGTACAGCATTATTGTTTGAAGTTAGAGGGTTGGTTATCAGTAACTATTTAGAATATGTAATGGAAAATATTTGTATCCTTTTTGTGACCACTTTCATGTTGCCCGAATTGCTTTTCCTGGATTCATGATCAGCTTTAATTTCCTTGAGCATTTTTTTGTATTTTTATGTCAAAAGTAATTCATAAAGACAATGAAGCCTATGCCTATGATAGCGTGTGGATTGAAAGTACTGGTTATCAATTGTACTGTATCATTTTGGGGATGATTTGCAGGGGTGAGTTTTGGCGCTCGCCCCCGGCGACTTCAAATCGCGTGGGGCGGGTTCGAAATTCCTCTAAAATCGCCCGCCTGGCGAGTTCAAATTTCGCTGAAGCACAAAGTTGTTAGGCAACGTAGTCAATCGGAACGGCCGGCGAACAAATATCTCTGCGGGCGATCTCAAAATCTGTCACTTCTCTACTGCCCACTCAACCTTCCCCCACTTTCAGAAGGACTCAGGACTACCAACAATCAAGGCCAGACACATTGGCTAGACTGCTACCCCCCTCCGCCTCACTTGACCCGTGTCATCACCCCTCCAGTGCCACGAGCCGCTGGCGATTGCATCAGCAGTCAAAATAGTTAAAACCCCCTTCGTCCCCCCCTCTTTGCGCTATTCACTTCACCCCCTCTCTTATATCTTATCCTGCGCTGACCAATCCTTCAGAGACTTTCACATGTTGTAAAACAGTTTCCTCTCAGATAAAAACTCGGTCATTGACCCCGAGTAAGAAGGTCAGTGTCTCACAGGCAGCTGTGTTCAGATTGCAAGTACCGGTCATTGACCCAGGTCTCAAGGCCAACCAGCTTTTACAATGCATCTGCCTTTGATCTGACCGCCCATCCAGAGCAAACATATTCCCCCTAGCCCTCTGTATTTTTCCTTTGATGTGCCTGCTATGTACCACTGATCCAGTTTCTGGGAAATGTATAATTATGTCATTGACTGCAGGGATACTCATTGTGACCATTTTTTTTAAAAATATGTTAACACCAGCTTTGCTGACCAACTTAGTACAAGTAGTGACAGTACTACTGCTGTCAATTATTTCCCTTCAACTAAGGAAGTAAAAAAAAACAACCCGATCCACTATATGTGATAAAGAAGAAAAGACAGACCTTCAACAAAAGGACAAGGGATGCAACTCTGCTGAATCAAAAGCATAAAGATCACCTGTGAACAATTCTAGGATCAGGAAATCTGAACATCTGTTTGTTTTCATTAGGAAATAGAAATGAAATATAATGCTTTTGATTATTTATGACTTAAGCTGTGGTAAATTTGGCTGGTATGCAACTTTTATACTTCTGCTTGATCTAACAGTAATATTAATAACACAGACATAAAGAAAAAGAAACAAAACAAGAAAGCAACTTAGAATTTTTTTTTGTAGTCAGCTTTTTATACTTGGTTTTACACAACAAAAAACATAATTTAAATTAAAAAAAAATGCTGATTTACTCTTTTGTAGTGTGTGTTTATGTGGTAAGTAGAGTTCCATAGTAAATTACTTTGTAAATTGTGTGGTAGGGGGTACATAAAGGGGGTAACTTTTAGTGAGGTTTAGTGTGTGATTGTGTGACAGGGTGTGAATGTGGTTTTGATTTCTTGTTTCTTTGTGGCGGCTTTTATTTTAAATTCTTTATAAAAACAAGGTTAATTATCATTATATTAAAACATAGCACTTTAGTCATCAAGTTTTGTGTGTGTTTGTGGTAGTTATTAGTAGTGCAAATCCACATGTATGCATTATAAGTATGAATGTACGTCTTTTGTGTATGTGGTTAGCACGCGACGAGCCGCTGGGGCGGTTGTAAGAAATCCCGGCAGGTTGGGGGCCGGTTGGGATTTTGGGGGGCCGGTTCAATATTTGACTTACCGGCCCCCCTGGCCGGTAGCAAAAAAAGTTAAGGTACACCCCTGATTTGACAAGCAAACTTGACGGAACTTCTATGGTTTTTGCAGGAGGCTTTCGTGACGTCTGATGAATTTGGACAAGATCTGGAACATGTTGAAGTGCTCCAGAAGAAATTTGATGAGTTCCACAAGGTGAGTTCGTACTCTTGCCCAGAGTGTTATTTTGGATGGTGACGACAGTCACATTTACCAGTGGAAGGGAGCTAATACAGTATCAGTTTCAGACCTGCCTACTCTCCCGAAAAATTTGGGAGACTCCCGATTCATGTCTGTTACTTCCGACCTCCCGATTAGACTTTGAATTCTCCCGATTTCATCAATGAATCCTGTAAAAAAAACAAAAAAAACGAAATTTGTTCCGTGTTGTACATGGTTTGGGCTTTTAGACGCCTGGGCTGAGTACAGCTTCCGGTGCCGCCAAGCGTTTTTGCTTCGGCTGTTATGATTGGTTTACTCAGATACAACGACCAATCGCTAAGCTTGACTTGCGAAGCTCTGTTGACGCGGATTGTCGCGATGGCGGGTAAAGAAGCTGAGAAACGTCTGCATGAGACAGACGACGAATCGACAGCACCATTTGAGCATCAGCAGAAAGTGAAATCGAAGAAATACATGCAGAAGTGGAAAGACGAGTACTATAAGTTGGAAAACATGGAGAAGTCTACGAAAGCCCCCCATTTTGCTCATTGCGGCGTTTGAAGTGAAGTTGGTTTTTACTGTTCAAGCAATTTTGATTTTTATTGTTCATATATTGGTATTGAATTCCTTACGTTTGTTCTCACCTGCACCAATCAGTATTACTTTTTCTTCTCTGTGAAATATGGCCCTGTTGAGAGTAAATGTATTCATTTTGAATCCAAGAGCTGGCAAAATAAATCTAGTCATATATTTCTTGAATGACCTTGTTTTCATCTGTATGAATTGGGTTTTCCTGGAGTGAAAAGTCACTAAAATATGTTCACATATTTTATCTGCCTGTCCCATGCTGTCTTTTTCAAGCCATTGCTTAATACATACACTTGATGTAGATGTGATTACAACTGCCAGGCCAGTCATATGAGCTGTCTTCTCAAAGAAAACCAAGCTCTGTTATAGTTTTATTGTACTTTTCATAGCTTTTCAAAAAGGCATATCCCATTTATTTGGTGTTAGGAAAGGCCTCAAAATACACTTTATAAATCCTTAAAACCATTTTCGGTCGGGGGGCTTCGCCCCCCTGAACCCCCCACCAGGGCGTTGCCCCTGGACCCCACCGGGGCCTTGGCGGCCCCTGGACCCCGGCCAGCTTTGGAGGATCTCCCTAATTTACCTTTGGGAGGGTAGGCAGGTCTGCAGTTTTTGCAGACTTGGTGTTACACTGCCTTTCACCCTTTTAGTCTAGTGCCTGATATTTCTGTCAGTTTTACATTACAATTTTAAATTTGCGACAAAGATATGACTTATTTATTTGAGAAAGAAAAAAAATGGAAATATGGTACATGAAATATTTCAGGTTAAAAATGGATGAAATAGTGGAGAGAACAGAATATCATTTTCAGAATGCTTAAAACATTTTTACCTCTTCAAAATTTTTTTTAGATCTAGTTGTTGTTGCTTTGAGAAAGGGAAAAATTCATAAAAAAAAGTATTTCACATGAAATATTTGAGGTAAACAGAAAGTAAAACTAGAGAATAATAAATAATAATGGACTCTTATTAACCCTTACGCTACTTTACGTATACTGTCTCCTGGTTGTCACGTCATATGTCGCGCTACTGGCTCAGTCTGTTTGGTCGGTTCCGATTACCTCCCATGGATGCAAAAACCTATATGACCGTTTTCTTTATTTTTCTCTCTGTTAATTCACCAGTGGCTATGTAACATGTGTTACAGAATTGCACCAGTGTAAGGGTTAATTGCCCCTTCTCCCAAGAGTTCACGGCGATGTACAATAGCAAAATAATCGCGCAACCACACACACAAAACACACACACACACACACACACACACACACACACACACACACACAAGACAATTTTATTTCCTTACAGCTGATAACATTTTTCTCTTAGTAACATTTTTCTTGCCCCATTCCTAGGACATTCAAAACCATGAAGACCAAGTGTCAGAGGTCAACACTCTGGCCGAACAGCTGGTCAGCGACGGTCACCCCGACGAGGATACCATCCGTCAGAAACAGGAGGAGGTCAATGAAGCCTGGAAACGTCTCAAGAATCTCTCCCTTCTGCGCCAGGAGCGTCTCTACGGCGCCCATGAGATTCAGAGATTTAACCGGTGAGATTGGAGATGATGAAAACATTTTGGGAGGTTTATTTGTGAAAGGTTGTTCCATCTGTTTCAGGGTTGACCAGGCGGTATTGTGTAAAGCTCCTGTGATTGTGAGATAGACACCGGATAATTTTGGGGAAGGTTTAGATGTGAAAGAAACCATCACTCTTTTGGCAGGGGTTGGTGAATAGTGCAGTGAGACATTTAATTGATAGAGTTGCAGTGACGATGATTGTTTTGCTTTAAGGAGATTTTCATTTTGTTGTGCGGTGAAGACCCCACCCATTGCTATACTGGAAGTGAGCCAGTTGGCATTTTTTGAGTCACTTGAGAAAAAGTGACTCTATGTAATCGGTCAGTGTTAGTCTGTCCGGCCGGCCGGCCGTCCGGCCGGCCGTCCGTAGACACCACCTTAACGTTGGACTTTTCTCGGAAACTATCAAAGCGATCGGGCTCATATTTTGTTTAGTCGTGACCTCCAATGACCTCTACACTTTAACGATGGTTTCGTTGACCTTTGACCTTTTTCAAGGTCACAGGTCAGCGTCAAAGGAAAAATTAGACATTTTATATCTTTGACAAAGTTCATCGGATGTGATTGAAACTTTGTAGGATTATTCTTTACATCAAAGTATTTACATCTGTAGCCTTTTACGAACGTTATCAGAAAAACAAGGGAGATAACTAGCCTTTTCTGTTCGGCAACACACAACTTAACGTTGGGCTTTTCTCGGAAACTATAAAAGTGACCGGGCTCAAATTTTATGTGAACGTGACTCATTGTGTTGTGAATAGCAATTTCTTCCTGTCCATCTGATGCCTCATATAATATTCAGAACTGCGAAAGTGACTCGATCGAGCGTTTGCTCTTCTTGTTGTTTAGTTTAATATCAGGAGGTGTAAGTTGTGAAAATGTAGTATAAGTAACTACAGTATCTGTACAAGAAACATTTTTGATAATATCTGCCAAGTCCAGTTTCAATATAACTAACCTGTGAGATGAAGGTGTTAAATAGTTTCAAGGAATTTTTTTCTCTCAACATTACCCTGTAGCATGATGACGACCTAAGTGGTGTTAATTAGACCTGAACTTGGTTGTAAATTATTTTATTTATCTGTATTAGGGACGCTGACGAGACCATCGCCTGGATTCAGGAGAAGGACGCAGTGCTGTCGACAGACGACTATGGCCGTGACCTTGCCAGCGTGCAGACCCTGCAACGCAAACACGAGGGTGTGGAGCGCGACCTTGCTGCTCTGGAGGAGAAGGTAAACTACACCTAGACACGCAGATGCCGGCTCATTCATGACTTCCGTTATAAATGGCTCAAAACACAAAATAATTTCATGAATAGAAGTTTCAAGAGAACTTGGACCTATGGGTCTGTGAAAGTGAACAAACAGCATACACAACAAACATTAATAACTGGTAGATCTATCTATAAGAAGAAGAAAAAACTTTGCATCTGGCTAGATCCGTGTAAGGTGTTACGGATTTTTGAGTCACTTGAGAAAAAGTGACTCTATGTAATCGGTCAGTGTTAGTCTGTCCGGCCGGCCGTCCGGCCGGCCGTCCGTAGACACCACCTTAACGTTGGACTTTTCTCGGAAACTATCAAAGCGATCGGGCTCATATTTTGTTTAGTCGTGACCTCCAATGACCTCTACACTTTAACGATGGTTTCGTTGACCTTTGACCTTTTTCAAGGTCACAGGTCAGCGTCAAAGGAAAAATTAGACATTTTATATCTTTGACAAAGTTCATCGGATGTGATTGAAACTTTGTAGGATTATTCTTTACATCAAAGTATTTACATCTGTAGCCTTTTACGAACGTTATCAGAAAAACAAGGGAGATAACTAGCCTTTTCTGTTCGGCAACACACAACTTAACGTTGGGCTTTTCTCGGAAACTATAAAAGTGACCGGGCTCAAATTTTATGTGAACGTGACTCATTGTGTTGTGAATAGCAATTTCTTCCTGTCCATCTGATGCCTCATATAATATTCAGAACTGCGAAAGTGACTCGATCGAGCGTTTGCTCTTCTTGTTTCTCTCGGCTGAGGGTTCCCAGCATTCTCCAGTATGGAGTTCAGGCGTCTGATTGCTTTGTCAGGATGGAGGTCTTGGAAGGTTGTGTAGGGTGAGAAGAAACCCAGCCTCGCAGCCTGCATTGATACAGAAACTTGAGTTCAGGCATTTGATTGCTTTGTCAGGATGGAGGTCTTGGGAGGTTGTGTGGGATGAGCAGAAACCCAGCCTCGCAGCCTGCATTGATACAGAAACTGAGTTCAGGCGTCTCATTGCTTTGTCAGGATGGAGGTCTTGGGAGGTTGTGCGGGATGAGCAGAAACCCAGCCTCGCAGCCTGCATTGATACAGAAACTGAGTTCAGGCGTCTCATTGCTTTGTCAGGATGGAGGTCTTGGGAGGTTGTGCGGGATGAGCAGAAACCCAGCCTCGCAGCCTGCATTGATACAGAAACTGAGTTCAGGCGTCTGATTGCTTTGTCAGGATGGAGGTCTTGGGAGGTTGTGTGGGATGAGCAGAAACCCAGCCTCGCAGCCTGCATTGATACAGAAACTGAGTTCAGGCGTCTGATTGCTTTGTCAGGATGGAGGTCTTGGGAGGTTGTGCGGGATGAGCAGAAACCCAGCCTCGCAGCCTGCATTGATACAGAAACTGAGTTCAGGCGTCTGATTGCTTTGTCAGGATGGAGGTCTTGGGAGGTTGTGTGGGATGAGCAGAAACCCAGCCTCACAGCCTGCATTGATACAGAAACTGAGTTCAGGCGTCTGATTGCTTTGTCAGGATGGAGGTCTTGGGAGGTTGTGTGGGATGAGCAGAAACCCAGCCTCGCAGCCTGCATTGATACAGAAACTGAGTTCAGGCGTCTGATTGCTTTGTCAGGATGGAGGTCTTGGGAGGTTGTGCGGGATGAGCAGAAACCCAGCCTCGCAGCCTGCATTGATACAGAAACTGAGTTCAGGCGTCTGATTGCTTTGTCAGGATGGAGGTCTTGGGAGGTTGTGTGGGATGAGCAGAAACCCAGCCTCACAGCCTGCATTGATACAGAAACTGAGTTCAGGCGTCTGATTGCTTTGTCAGGATGGAGGTCTTGGGAGGTTGTGTGGGATGAGCAGAAACCCAGCCTCGCAGCCTGCATTGATACAGAAACTGAGTTCAGGCGTCTGATTGCTTTGTCAGGATGGAGGTCTTGGGAGGTTGTGCGGGATGAGAAGAAACCCAACCTCGCAGCCTGCATTGATACAGAAACTGAGTTCAGGGTCCGGTAATATGTAGCTAGTCATCGGTCGGCTGACCGTGAAACTGACGGTGGGTCGACGTTGAACCGCAAAAGTCAGTAATATGAGCGCGAACAACTGCCGGTCCAACTGAAAACAGTCGCCCGACTGCGGTTGGGCTTACAGGCACCTTTTTCGGTCGATCGACCGCAGTGTCTCTACTTGTTTTAACTTTCTGAGCGTGTTTTTAATCCAAACATATCATATCTATATGTTTTTAGAATCAGGAACCGACAAGGAATAAGATGAAAATGTTTTTAAATTGATTCCGATAATTTAATTTTGATAATAATTTTTTTATATTTAATTTTCAGAGCTTGTTTTTAATTCAAATATAACATATTTATATGTTTTTGGAATCAGCAAATGATGGAGAATAAGATGAACGTAAATTTGGATCGTTTTCTAAAAACAATATTTTTTTTACATTTTTCAGATTTTTAATGATCAAATTTTCTCACCCTGTCCTTTACCACCCAAAAAAAAAATAAAAAATTTGAGTTTGGAAAAAAAAAGTTTAGGGTCGGCGCCGAAATTTAGATACCGGTACCGCCAAAACAGGACCGATGTTTACATCGGAAGTTGTAATGTTCTAAAAATACCACTGAGCGGCTGACTGTCTAGTCAGCCGACTGTCAGTGCTACCGCGCTGCACATATTACCCGTCAAAACACGGCCGGTCAGCAGACTGCAGTCAACTGACTTGACAGTCAGTCGACTGTGGTTGCTCGACCGTCCAAAATACGCTGTTCATATTACCGGCCCCAGGAGTGGGTGGGTGGTAATGGACTAGGGGGTTGCGGGAAGAGTGAAAAACATGTTGATAAGATCTACGAACTTACCTTTAAAAAGTTGATAATATTTCTGGTGGCTCATGAAGGAAAGAAACATGTCAGCTCAAATTGCATCATTATCATGGGTGGGATTCTTCCGGTATGTGCCGGAAATCCGGATTCGATTATGGCCTTTTTTTCTTTCTTTTTCTTTTTTCGGTTAAGGATTCATGACATTTTTCAGTCCCACCCATGATTATTCAATATAATCACTTCTCTCTCTCTCTCTCTGTGCAGGTGAACGCCCTGAGCCAGGAGTCTGTGAGACTTCAAGGCACCCACCCGGAGCAGGGCGAGCAGATCAGCGGCAAGCAGCAAGAGATGGAGCACAACTGGGAGCAACTGAGGAACAAGGTCAGTCAGCATTTCACAGTGCTACCCTCTCTTAATTAAGACTACAGTGGAACCCCCCTTTTAAGACCCCTCAACTTAAGACTCCCCCCTCTTTTTTAGACCTGATTTTCTGACATTTTTGGAGGTCTTAAAAGGGGGTTCCACTGTACCATAAATCTGAAAAAAAAATCAGGTACAGGGAGACAACCCATAAACATGCAAATAAATTCTACATCTGTTGACCGAATTACTTCATATTTGGTGTGCATTAACTTCAGCTTATGTATCACCCGTCCAACTATGTGGCAAGTTTGTAGGACAAATGGTCTGACTTTTGTGCTGTTTTGATAAAAAAAAATCTATATTTATGGTAAATTTATGGATGTTATGAACAGAAGACCTGAAAAGGCAAAGTCTTAAAGGGGGGAAATGTAGAGGTATATTTCTTTCCTTAAGATGTTTTAAAGGTACACTTGTATTTTATCTATCAATGTAGCTAACCAAAACAGCTGCTATAGCTAATGAAACCTATTTTCTGTAATTGCACAGGCGTCTGACCGCAAGTCCCGTCTGGACGACTCCTACTACCTACACCGCTTCCTGGCTGACTTCCGCGACCTTGTGTCGTGGATCAGCGACATGAAGGCCATCATCTCGGCCGACGAGCTGGCCAAGGACGTGGCCGGTGCTGAGGCTCTACTGGAGAGACACCAAGAGCACAAGGTAATTGTAATTCAGACATGAGATTTTCACGTTTATTTACGATTTTTATGTTTATTTACCATTTTTATGTTTGATTTTTAAGTTTATTTATGATTTTTATGTTTATTTATGATTTGCCGTATACTTCAAAATCTCAGAAACAAAGGGAAGTAAGGGCCCTAAATGCGCAATGTGCAATAGAGTAAGTGAGAGTTATGTGGAACTAGACTCCTGGCACCTGAGAAATTTAGAGCATATATTTCAAAGCCCCAGCTGTAGGGGTTTTGTACTTATCTTAGTCATAATCAGCACAACTTATTTTTTTTTATGTTAGTCAAAATCAGCACAAGGAAGTAGGTGCTTAACACTTTCTACCCCACCTATGTTGACCAAGTTTGTTTTAGCCGAGCACAGCTGCAGCAGGTCACTCAGAATCGTAGTAACTATGTATCAACACGCTGGAATGCAGGCGTTAGATGGACGTTACAGGAAGTGACTGAAGCTAACAGTCTGAGCGGATATATCCATACCAGATCAGATAGAGCCCTATGAGTCGGTACGGATATATCCGTACCTGAGAGACAATGAGTTAACACAGCTTGAAGATTATTGAGAACATTAGTTGTGATAACCATGGTAGGATGAATAATATCTTCTTCTGATTTGTTAGAGGTAGTGTGGAAGGATCTCATAATCCCATGCTGTTGCTCCAGGGAGTGAAAACTCACAACCATATGCCTTGACTGTAAGATGATGAATAAGTAGATAAGCTACAAAACTGCTGTTGTTTTCAAAGTTAATGGGTCTGGTCTCGGGCTTACAGGGGGGAGGGGCTTTGGCAATGAATTTTTTTTTTAGCACTAACTGCTGGACATAGCTCGATACTGATGTCAAAAAAAGGAGACCCAAACTTCCTCCTTTCATCAGTGCAGATTTCCACTGTCATACATTAAAATTGTTCCTTTACTTTGTGCAGGGCGAGATTGACGCGCGTGAGGACAGCTTTGTGTCATGTGACGAGGCCGGAGAACGTTTGGTCAACTCCAACCACTACGCTGCTGACGAAGTCCGCGAGAAGGTAGGACTGACCACCATTTTGATTGACTTTCTGATGCAGCAGAGTGAATGAGTGAATTCTTACTGGATGATTTTTTTGTGAGGTGTTAAACTGATTGTACTCGAAGCTCTCAAATTTCAAACCAGTCTTTTAAACCCATCATGATGTGAGATTAGGACTCTGTTCCACAATGTTAATATTTTGAAACAGTACTAGAGGCAATTGAAACTGCATATGAGCTGACGTGAGAAAGAATCAACATTGACAGCAAAGATTAAAGCCACACACTTGGTCCTGGAGCAACAGACCCTGTAACAGTGGAAGGCCACAGAGCTAAATTGAGCATGGTCAGGGACACCACATGCAGTCCAGACAACAACAAAAACAGAGCTACATCTATTGAGTCTGCTTACCACCCTATATTGGCCTTTTAACATAGGGGGTTTTAACTTGGAAAGGAGCAGAACAATCATGAACATTTTGATGACTGTACCGTTGAACTGGAAGCTGTCAAATTTCAAACCAGCTGAACGTATCTGTGAAAGCATTATGTTAAATGTGTGTTCATTAGACTCAGAGATCAATGTACGCCATGTGTTTTTAGCTGTCAGTGCTGGAGTTCGAGAAGAAGAGCCTGCACGCTGTCCCTAGTGCACGCTATCCCCAGGGATATTGAGGGAATTCCCAAAGGCAAAAGATACATGTATATACCAAATATTAAGTATCTGTGACTCGGTGATGAACGTACGCAATGTGTTTTCAGCTGTCGGTGCTGGAGTTCGAGAAGAAGAGCCTGCTGGAGCTGTGGGAGGAGCGACGTATCCAGTATGAGCAGTGCATGGACCTCCAGCTCTTCGTCAGGGACACCGAGCAGGCCGACGCTTGGATGACCAAACAGGAGGTAGGTGTCACCTTGTCTCAGGGCTTGAAAAACACAAAGACAGGCATGCATCATCTGTTGTCTCTCATTACCATGATCGTATCTTGATACTTTAACACTTTCTACCCCACCTATGTTGACCAAGGTTTTTTTTTAGCCGAGACCAGCTGTGCTGCAGAATTTTAGTAACTGTGTAATAACTGTGTATCAACACGCTGGAATGCAGGCGTTAGATGGACGTTACAGGAAGCGACTGAAGCTAACAGTCTGAGCGGATATATCCGTACGTGGTCAGATAGAGCCATATGAGTGGGTACGGATATAGCCGTACCTGGGAGACAATGAGTTAAAGAGACAAGCCTAATGCTGGTACATGGTGTGTCAAGAAGGCAGCCGTAGTGGGCTTGTTCAAAATATCACACCATATCTAACTGGTCTAAGCGGACATGAAATTCAAGTAGCCAGTCAGTCGCAGGTTGGAGTGTGTTGGGCCAAAGAAAAGGTAGGTATAACCTTCGGCATCAAATATTGGGTACGTGAACAGAATCTTAAATACGTAAGAGACTCGGAGAAAGATCGATGAAGGAGTGAAGGAGGGTGCAAGGTGACGATTCCTGGGAACAGATGCGTAAGGGGGTGGGAGGAGGGATGGGCAAAAGGTGGGGGGGAGGAGAGCAGGCGGTTGGGTGCGAGAAGCTGCAGGAATGATGTGGGCAATAGTGGTGTTGCTTTACATTGTTTATATCCCTTAGTCACAAAACTAATCTATCTCTTGCTATCTTCATTCGCATGCTTTGCTTCATAAGCATTCAGTATTGGCTTTATTGATAAATCTTCTATTGCCAGACTTGCAAACCTTGCATTCTTGTGTGTGGTCATCACTCTCTTTGAATAATTTATGTGTCATTGTTGTTTCCTGTGCCTGTGCAGGCTTTCCTGGTGAACGAGGACCTGGGAGACTCCCTGGACTCGGTGGAAGCCCTGATGAAGAAGCACGATGATTTCGAAAAGTCCCTGGCCGCTCAGGAGGAGAAGATCAAGGTCAGAGCCTTAGTCTCGTTCAGTACGCTTGCACTTTTAGTCAAAAAGTCTTATCTTTTGCAGTAGTGGAAGAAGCATTGGATTTAGCAGAAGACACATTTGAGCATAGGGTTATGAAGATTGCCACAATACATGAAGATGGCCTTGGCTTGACCTTCTTCAGTGGTTGATTTACTACCTGTGGAACGGTGGCCTAGTGGTAAGGCGTCCGCCCTGTGATCGGGAGGTCGTGGGTTCGAACCCCGGCCGGGTCATACCTAAGACTTTAAAATTGGCAATCTAGTGGCTGCTCCGCCTGGCGTCTGGCATTATGGGGTTAGTGCTAGGACTGGTTGGTCCGGTGTCAGAATAATGTGACTGGGTGAGACATGAAGCCTGTGCTGCGACTTCTGTCTTGTGTGTGGCGCACGTTCTATGTCAAAGCAGCACCGCCCTGATATGGCCCTTCGTGGTCAGCTGGGCGTTAAGCAAACAAACAAACAAACAAACTACCTGTGGAACAATGCGACAGATTTGATATCAGAAAGGGGCAGGCTCAGCAGTCAAGGGTCTCTTTCTTGATTGTAGAAGGATCAAATCCAAAAACAAAGAAACTGCCAACGTTCCAAAATTCAGAATAAAAAAACAAGAAGGGTAGGTTGTTGGAACGTTTGTTATTGACAAAACAATACAATTTTTGTCAATAACAAACGTTCCAACAACCTACCTTTCTTGTTTTTTGATTGTAGAAGGATCAGTTTTCACCTATAATTTATAGTTTGATTGATAATACAGTAGTTTTTGTTTTTCTGATTAAACACCTGTGGAAAAGTGTGGTGTGTCAGGTGTGATATCTCAAAAGTTTAGGCTAAGCCCCCACGATTCTCTTACTCAACTACTTAGCCATTTGATTTTACTAATAGTTGATTAATTTTTAAGTAATAGTCAGTTTTCTCTCACTGGCATCAGCAGAATCAAATACTAATACATTATCAGTTAGAACAAATATAAAGCAATGTTTTTGAAAGAGCCAATAAACTTATTCAAAGACTTTTTCACTGGTGTGTTTTCGCAACTGCAACACCGAGGCAAACTCCTAAAGAACACCGGGCTGGGTAGCTCAGTTGGTAGAGCACTGGACTTGTGATCCCAAGGTGGCAGGTTCGAATCCCAGCAGGGACGGACACAGGTCAACTATATGTGCAGACTCAAGAGACGGTATCCATGTCCCACCCCCGTGTCACCATAGTGGCACGTAAAAGACCTCAGTCATTCTTCCATAAGTGTAGGTGGCTGATTACATCTATAAACGCACACACCTGGGTAGCGCGACTCTTGTTGCGGCTAGCTTTCCACTGGGAGGAAGCGACACGAATTTCCCAGCATTGAGATAATGGATGAAGTAAAATGAAATTCTGTATTGCATACAGGCCCTTGACGAGTTTGCCAGCAAGCTGATCGAGGTAGAACACTGGACCAATAACATTCCTTTATTCCGTGCACAGGCCCTGGACGAGTTTGCCAGCAAGCTGATCGAGTTAGAACACTGGACCAATAACATTCCTTTATTCCGTGCACAGGCCCTGGACAAGTTTGCCAGCAAGCTGATCGAGGTAGAACACTGGACCAATAACATATCCTTTATTCCGTGCACAGGCCCTGGACGAGTTTGCCAGCAAGCTGATCGAGGGCGAGCACTACGCTGCGGACGAGGTGGCTCAGCGTCGTGATCAGCTGCTGCGTCGTCGTAACCTGCTGTACGAGAGGTCGGCGCTGCGGCGACAGCAGTTGGAGCTGTCCTACCAGTTCCAGCTGTTCGAGCGTGACTGTGACGAGACCAAGGGCTGGATCCAAGAGAAGCTCAAGACAGCCTCTGATGAGAGCTACTTGGTAAGAGTGTGCGTGTGTTGGGGGGTTGGGTGTGTGTGTATCCAGATTCTGCTACATCAAGACTTTGTTGTCGCACTGAATGAATCTAAAATAGTTAGTCTTCTTGTAATATTTTTCGACTTTCTGTAATTTGTCACAAACTTCACAAACTTCAAAGTGGTCTGCCAAAAATAAGAAATATAACTGTTAATGTTCATGTTCTCAGGTAAATATAACTGTAACTGTTTGTGTTTTCAGGACCCAACTAACCTGCAGACCAAGTTGCAGAAACACCAGAACTTTGAGGCGGAGGTGGAAGCCAATCGAAACCGCATCGAATCCATCCGCACCTCTGGCAACGAGCTGGTCGATAATGACCACTACGCCAAGGACATTATCAGGTCAGTCAGGAAAATTCCCCTGGATTCAGAGTATGGCTGCCTGAATGGCGGGGTAAAAACTGTCATACACGTAAAAGCCCACTCGTGCAAAAACATGAGTAAACGTGGGAGTTTCAGCCCATCAACATAGAAGAAGAAGTGGTCAGGTAAATATTGATGTTGTGTCTGATTCTTCTTCTTCTGCGTTCGGTGTTCATGGCCGTCATATCCTCAGGTCGGTGGCTGCCATAAGTCCGCAGTTCTCTGCAGTTCGGCAGCGGGCCCCTGTTTTGCCTGATGGCTGTTGATGTTGCATATGAGGGTTTGGGATAGTGTGTGTGTGTGTGTGTGTGTTTGTGTGTGTGTTGTGTGTGTGTGTGTGTGTGTGTGTGTGTTTGTGTGTGTGTGTGTGTGTGTTTGTGTGTGTGTGTGTGTGTGTATGTGTGTGTGTGTGTGTGTGTGTGTGTGTGTTTGTGTGTGTGTGTTCGTGTGTGTGTGTGTGTGTGTGTGTGTGTGTGTGTGTGTGTGTGTGTTTGTGTGCATGTATGTGTGTGGGGAATAGAGAGATGACTTTTATACAGTTAAAGCAGCATTACTCCCATTAACATTGTGTTTTTCAATTGTTTTGCTTTTATTGTGTGAAATTTGTAGTTATTGTTTATCTTTTTCGTGGTACAGTAAAACCTGCGAGCAAAGGACGCTCTTGGGGAGCCTTGCCACTGTCCTTTGTAGCAAGGTGTCCTTTCTTATGAATATGAATGCGCCAACAGTTTTTTTGGAGAAAAAAAAACCCAACAGCCAAATGAATTACATGATTGTTTGTTTGTGGTACATGTAGTTTTATTGTATGTATGTGTGCATGTTTAGATATAAATGTAAATAGAGTGTCTATGCATGTTTAGACTAGTTCTTTCATTTTCTTTCATTACATGTAATAAAAATGAAAATCAAAACTTGATGTTCAGAAAAACAATTGTTAATAAAAATTCCAAACTGTGCATTAGTCATGCAGAAAGTGACAAAGAGAAAAAGTTCAAGGATATGCTGCAACATGTATGTACAAAACCACAATCAGTAAGTTTATCACTGGGGTTTGCGGAAAAAGTCAGAGAGAGAGAGAGAGAGAGTTGCAATCGGTTTCTTATGACCTGAAGCAATGGGCCATTCACGGGAAGATTCTTTGATCGAGCTGTTGAAAACCACTCGAAGAGTTCTTAGTTCAACTCATGATAGGTTGTTTTTCTTCTCTTAACACATTTTGCCGTCGATCTGGCACCGGATTCCCACTGACTGAGAATTTGTGTTCGATCAGCTTTTATGTTCGAAATTTGAGTTTTTCTGCAATTCAGCTCATCAGCAACTTTTCGAACGGACAGCCCCTTGTCCAATTTCTTTATGACATCGACTCTCTCTTCTAAACTCAAAAATGTTTGTTTTGGCATGATGAGACGAAGACGAAGGATGAGACGAAGATGCATCACAGTACAGAAAGTAGAAACCCGAAATGCAAATGTTTGTGAGTTCACGGCATCGACCAATGAGCGTGCACCATACAAAAATCAACTGCTTTCAAGTGCTGTCATTGGCTTACAAAATAAGCTTCTGGCGCGTTCACATCGCCAGCGAGATTGTATTTGCAGAACCAAGATGGCGGACCAGCGTCTGCTAAAAGCTGTCTGCTTCAAGGGTTTGTCCGTTGTTGACAAGTAACGAACCCAATCGGGACCAAAAAAGGGTGTCCGTGTTTTTGAGTGTAAAATACATCCATCCTCACTTGAATTGTCCGTTATGCTAAGGTGTCCGCCGAAATAAGGGTCCGCTAGATGCAGGTTTTACTGTAGTCTCAGAGCACATAATGTGCAATTCATAAATGCAGCGCAGTAGATGTGAACAAAGCAGACTGAAATCTGCGCTCTTCTCTTTAGCTTGTTGAAGGTGTAAACGCATTAGCATCGGCTTTAATACATGTCAGTGTTACTGATTGATACTACCAAATCTTCAATGTTTCTTCTATTTGAGCTTGTTTTGTAATTGTAATCTTTGCCTTTTGACAGGGAGCGTGTGAACGAGATTGAGAAGCTGTGGGAGACCCTCTTGGCGCAGACAGAGAAGAAAGGTGAGTGTGCTTGTTTAGCTGGGGAACGTCCACCGTGAGTGTTCACTACACACTTGCTATTCTCACGGCATCTGCATCACTTTTGACAACGGTTGTGAAAAGTTTTTTTTTTTTTCATCAACATCACTAGGATAAACATTTGTCAAGTTTACAAACAGTTAGGAAAAAGCTTGCGAAAAAGGGGAAGTGTTAACAAAACCATGTGAAGTTTAGACATTGTGAACACAGAGCACTAACTTTGAGACATCTCACATCACCAGCTCAGAAACCCAATTCTTATTGCTTCTCAACCAAGGGGAACTTGTTTAATATACAAGGGTTTACATTGTTTCAGTTGCATCAAAATTCAGCTACGACTGCAGCTAAAAGCATAGTTTCTAAGCACTGGTGACTCACACTTTAATTAGTGTCTGCCACTATGTTTTTGTGTGAAGTTGCAAAGCTGTGTGACTCACCCTTTAACCAATGTTTGCTACTATGTCTCTGTGTAAAGGTGCCAAGCTGTCTGAAGCGTGCGGCCAGCAGCAGTTCAACCGTAACGTAGAGGATGTGGAACGCTGGCTGCATGACATTGAATCTTCCCTCGTCTCCGAGGACTACGGCAAGGTGAGACAACTACACCCACACCTTTCCCCTTTGTTGTGCCCCTTGCTTTGTTTCTGTTCAGTGTTTCTCTGCAGTTTGAAGTGGGGGCTTGTAGAGGTCATTTTAATTTTAATTTTAATTTTATTTTTTAAATGAAAGTGGAATTATCCTGTCAATAGCAATGGGGCTTCTTTTTAGAGTGATAGTTGATATATTGATGCAATTAGGAGTGGAGGGCTTGTAGAATTGTTTTATTTGAGTGAAATGTTTCTGTCATTAGTGATGGGGCTTCCTTTTAGGGTGGCAGTTGATATGTATTGTCGCTGTATGGAATGGGGGGCTTGTAGATCTATGTCAATTTGATCTTTTATTTGTGATAAATGTAAGTGAAATTTTGCTGTCATTAGCAATGGTTCTTCCTTTTATGGTGACAGTTGATATATTGACGTTATTAGGAGTGGGGGGCTTGAGATGTTGATTTGATCTTTCATTTGTGATAAATTTAAGTGACATTTTGCTGTCATTAGCGATGGGGCTTTTTTGGGGGGGTGGTAGTTGATATATTAACACTTTTAGGAGTGGGGTGCTTTTGGAAGTAGATTTTATTTTAAAGTGAGATTTTGCTGTCATGAGCAAAGGGGCTTCCTTGTAGGGGGTCAGTTACTCGTACGTGTTAAAAGGATCAAAGAGCGTTTGAATTTCTGAAACTGAACTCGAAAGGAAAAATGTTAACAGTAAGAGAGACTCATAGTTGGTGAACCAGTGATGAAGACAAAATGATTCAAGAATATTTAGAAAAAAACAAAAACAATCATGGTTCCGTTTTGAAATGAATTGGCAATACAAAACATTCGCAGTAATTCGGCCTATTGAAGAACAGTCTGATGATCAACAATTAGTTTGTGCGCTGATTACTCAGACTCAAAGGATGACACACATAGAGACACAGACAAATTAACAATGAAATAGATGCAGGCAAGGACACAGAGAAACGTTCAGCTCACAAACCTGACTTCGGGGGTTGTAGAAGAAAACTGATTTGCTGAAGATTTTTTTGTTATTTCTTACTCTTTTGGAATTGATATTACTGTTAGAATATTGTTGTTTTTCTGCTGCTATTCATTCTTTTTGCAGGATTATGTGTGTTGAAATTTCAGATAAGCTTGTAGTGATAGGCGATGGTAATCTTTAAACAATCCATTATGCTATTATTGTCACTATTGTTTTTGCTGATTTTATTCTGAAACCATGTGATTTTTGTCTTTAGTGTAAACATTCCTCGGTGTCTATCTTTTTCAGTGAAATTTTGGTTTTGGTTCTGATTTGTTGATAAAAATGAGGCGATTTTTTTGTGGTCTCATTGTTGATTCTTTTACAAAAAAAGAAAGAAAATGTGCTATCTTCTGGGTGTTTCAATGTGCTACTCTGCCTTTCTGATCTCTGATTTTTGGTTGATTCTTTGCTAGCTTATCCAACGATCAGTAAGTTTTCTCTGTTTTATCATCAGTTCATCCTCATTTTGAATCCCTTCCACTACCAGAGCTGCTTGTCCAAGAGCGAGTGTAATACGTACATTTTCAGTGCAATTCTTGCTTGGCCAGCGTATACAGTATAGGCTGATTGTACACACGTGTGTGTGTGTGTGTGTGTACGAGCTAGTTTTGCTTGGCATTGGTCATGGCTTTATATTTGTACATGTTGAAGTCAGGAGAGAGTATCGGAACAGGATTTGTATATATATATATATATATATTCTGAAAAAGAAGCTTTTGATGGCTATTGGGTCATTTCATGCAATAAGATGATATTTACTAATTTATCAATGATACTAGGGCAAACATAAACCTTACATTGCAAAGGCACTGGGATGATGGGTTTTCACCTGTGGTATTCTGGTTTGGAAGATTATAAGCATATGTTATGCTAGAATCGTAGCGAGAGTAAAAATTATCATGTTGGCATTTCACATTGGAATCTGGGACTGGGAATATTTCTGTGTACAGAGGGCTTTCTGTCATGCGAACTAACCTTCTCTGTCTTTTCTGTATAGTTTTTTTTCTCTCTGTAAAGATATAGAATAAAGAAACTCAGTGTTGCCAGTGAGTACAGGATTTACACAAAATGTGCACAGAGTTGCAAGCAAAATAACCTGTTCAGTTTGTGTAATTTCACAAAACTATTGGGTATGTTGATAGGTTTGACCCTGTTGAGTCCAAAAAGTTCAAAAATGATATTTTTTTTTAAAAGGACAGTAAATGTTAACCTGTGGACATTCTTTTGCACATAACTGGAAAGTGTGTTGTGAGATGTCCTTCTTCCCCCAAACACTGTCACATTTCACCCTTACACTACCATCGTCCACGAACTCCCTCAACCCTGGCACCCACCACCCACCACCCACCACCCACCCCCACTCTCCCCCCTTCACACTCTCTCAACTCGCCCTTCTGTCTTTTTCAAGATTTTGTTTTTGTGTTCTTTTGCCTTATTTTATTAAGCACATTCGCCTATTATCCAGACAGCTGGCTTTGTAACAGCAGAAAAGGAAAGAAAACGATCAGATGTTCTTTTTGCGTTTAGCAGACAGTCTTCTTCTTCTTCAGCGTTCCAGAATTTTCTGGTTACGTGTGAGCTCGTTTGCCCATTTGAGTTCCCCACACTATACTCTGAGAGCATAGTCAGCTCACTCCGCTTTTGTTGAGTAGGCATGCTGGGTATTTTTGTGTTTCCATTACCCACCGAACTCTGACATGGATTACAGGATCTTTTCTGTGCGCACTTGGTCTTGTGCTTGCGTGTACACACGAAGGGGGTTAAGTCACTAGCAGGTCTGCACATAAGTTGACCTGGGAGATCGGAAAAATCTCCACTCTTAATCCACCAGGCGGCAGCGACCGGGATTCAAACTCACGACCTCCCGATTAGGAGGCCGACGTCTTACCACCACGCCACTGCGCCCGTCAGCAGACAGTCTGCTTCAGTGCTTGAAATTTGAATAAGTATCTTTGCCTTCAGACGCTTTCCTGGGGAAAAAAACCTTGAGAAAAGAACTCTGCTTGTGAAGATATTTAAAGGCTGTATTATCTGAAAGTGTGCGGCTTGTTTTTTTGCATACTACAAAATTAGCAGCTCTGGTAGACATCCATTTTTACTGTCATTTTTGTTCATCTACATTTTGTCTATCTCTCCTTTTTTTATTACCTTGACGTGTATATATTTTGTGTCTGTGTTTTCAATTTGTATTTTTTCTCTCTCAATTTTTGTCACTTATTTTGCTTTGACCTTCAGCGTGTAAATTGTCTGCTTTTCTTTGTGTGCCTCTGTTATGGTCAACACAGCTTTTATATTATGCCAGACTTCCCCTGGTGTTTGGAAGGAGATCCCTTGTGATTTAATCCACCACTTGTTTTCAGTGTTATGTGCGTACGCTAGGACTGGACTATTAAGTTCAGGGTGGAGATGTGTTCCGGTTTATGAAGTCAGGAATGAAATGTGTATTACGTTGATAACCCTGTGACTTCTGTTGTGGTACGGTGGAACTCCCCTTTTAACACACACACACACACCCACACCCACACCCCCCCCAATTTAAGACTTCTTCCCTGTTGAGGCCCTGTTTTCTCAGATTTAATGTTCATAACCTCTGTAAATTTACCTCCGTTTTAAGACTAACTCTTTTTTAGACGTTATTTTCTCAGATTTTATGTTCATAACGTCTCGAAAGTTACCTCCATTTTAAAACTCCCCAGACCCTATTTTTTCAGATTTGTGAAAGTGGTAAAAGGGGGGTTTCCACTGTATTAGGAAGCGTTAGATGGTGGCTAGTTACAGTTTGCCATCTGACCAGCTAGTACCCAATGGTCCGTTGACTAGAAATGCTCCCTGGTTCTGGATTTGTCCGTGGTTGTATCGGTGTATTTTGGACCAAAACAGTTGTGTGTCAATTTGTAAGTTTGTGTCCAAAATACACCATGGTTGGTTGAAGTGTCTTTGTTGTATTGTCAGCCATACAAGTCCAGTGTCTGTTCGGGAGTAGCTTGTAGGATTAGTTCACTGTCCTCGCAGATTAAAAAGAAAATGAAAGAAGTTACACAAATAAAAAGTATCTTTGAAAGGAAAAGGGAAGCAATGTTTTGAAAGAGTGCTTTTAACTTTTGAGAGATACTTTTTAAGTATTTATAAAAAAAATATCAGGCATGTAATTATTACTTCTGCCATCAGCTTATTATAATCTGAAGCTATCTTCTTCTCAGACTGTAATGAAAGGGATATACTTAAGTGGGGCTGACACCTGAAGAAAGTGAAAGAGATACTGCAGTAAATATCTTTGGTCTTTTGGTTGTCATAACTGTCTTAGAAAAGCAAAGAAATGTCATCAAATGTTATCTTTTTTTCCCATAATATATTTTAGAGAAAATATTTTAAACAGATGAAGTACATCTGAGTTTGTTGTCTTCAGATTCAATATTGTAAAAAAAAAAAATTCAGCTAGAAACTTCAGAATGTTTCCTTTCTTTTTTCTTTGAAATCTTCATGTACAGAATTTTCAACACAATGTTCACACAAGAAACTTTAACAATTTTCCCATCTTCATTTTGGTTAGTTGATGCACATTACTTTTACATCTTGCACTCATCCACAAATGAGTTGGTCAATTGATGTGGATTGGGGTTTTTATTTATTAATTTACCCCAACAATTGTTTGCATCTTGTGCTTTTTCTGGAGCTGAACAGGTTTGTTGTCTGTTTCCAGTACTCAAAAAGAAACATATTCCACAATTAACAATTTGGAAATGAAAATTAAGGTTTCTTTTGTTGGCGGGGGGATATATGTTGTTGTCAAAACATGTGGTTACTTTATTAGGGGCAAAAACTGCAAGAGGAAATAAAAATGCTTGAGAATATGAATTTTTAACCCCTTCACTGCCACAGTATAACAGCATTATCCGAACGGTCTATGGGAAAGAACTGTGTTTAGAACCCCTACAAGTACTTGGACAGTGGTTACCTCCCATTTAGTTTTCAGAAATGTCCTGAAATGTTGTTGACACAAATCCCATACATGTATGAGATACGGTTATGGGCGTAGGACAAACCGAAAATGACCACGTATTACATACGGGGTGGGCAGTGAAGGGGTTAAAGGTTTGACCATGTTGATCTTTACCTTATTGACATTCTGTGATGATGTTGATGATGTTGATGATGTTGATGATGTTGCAAAGGAATGGATCCACTGGGTTGTGTTTCTCAAATCACTTTTTCGACCCTTCTCTTTATTTGTGTCAGTTACCTTTTACTTGTGGCACAAGACCTGCACTTTATTTTGGTAACTTTGGTATTGTGTTAGATTTAGTAAGATGAACATTGGTGAGTTTTAACTCTTAGAAATTGAAAGTTGAAGTACATAGAATAGTTGTGGCTATTTATTTATTTATTTATTTAAAAAAAAATATATATATATATATATTTTTAATTTTTTTAGGAGGTGGGGATTAATTTGCATGTAAAAAAAAGAGTTGGCACTAACATGTAATGTGAACAGAATTGAATAATGTTTTCCCATGGGAAGTAAGGGGAGGAATTCATTCTTTGATCTCACTTGCAATGTCGACAGAAAGTTCTTTTTTCATGGCTGATGTATGCACAGACTTGGATACAGGGCTTTTCACCTCTTTTGATTTTTTTCCATGTGTCATGTTCTGACTTTGGAGCGCTGTTTATATTTTTGCAGGACCTGACGAGTGTTCAGAACATGCAGAAGAGACATGCACTGCTGGAAGCCGACGTCGTCGCCCATCAGGTATGTTCATACTGTCTCTCTTAAATTCTTCCCTGTCTGTCTCTGTACATTGTCTCGTAACTTCACAGCAAAAGTTCTGTGTTCACCATTGGTAGCTTGTGTGTGTGTTATGTGTGTGTGTGTGTGTGTGTTATGTGTGTGTGTGCGCACTGTACTATCCAGAGAGAGACAGAGAGATTGAACTGTTTGAAGGAGTGAGGGTGACAGGTGAGAGATGAAAAGGAACAGACATACGGACAGACAGTCATTTATAAGCAAACAGTCACCGCATGTTTCCAGTCAAGAGAACCACACAACTCTTGTACCTTAGGGGCTGGGAGATCACTCAGTCGGTAGCAGCACTGGCCTGAAAACCTATGGGCGGTATGGGTGTGGGTTCGACCTCCACCTTCGGCAGACTCTCCTCAGTGTCCGAACACCGTTGTGTGCATGCTAGGACTTTCGGATGAGACGAAAAACCGAGGTCCCTTCGTGTACACTACATTGGGGTGCGCACGTTAAAGACCCCACGATTGACAAAAGGGTCTTTCCTGGCAAAATTGTATAGGCATAGATAAAAAATGTCCACCAAAATACCCGTGTGACTTGGAATAATAGGCCGTGAAAAGTAGGATATGCGCCGAAATGGCTGCGATCTGCTGGTCGATGTGAATGCGTGATGTATTGTGTAAAAAATTCCATCTCACACGGCATAAATAGATCCCTGCGCCTTGAGTCCGAGTCTGGAGATACGCGCGCGATATAAGACTTGATATAATAACATCCCTGAAAACACTAAGATCCAAATACCAAACAAAATAAGAGGACTGCTGAACTAAACTACTCCCACTCTCGTTTCCCAACAGGACCGCATGGAGTCGCTCAACTCGCAGGCGACGCTGTTCTCGTCGGGCGACCATTTTGACAAGGACACCATCCACAGGAAGGCCGTGGAGGTCAAGGAACGCTACGAGAAGCTGATGGCGCCCCTGGTGTCCCGCAAACAGAAGCTGACCGAGGCGCAGAGTCTCCAGCAGTTCCTGCGTGACGTGGAAGACGAGGAGGACTGGATTCGCGAGAAGGAGCCCATTGCTGCCTCCACTAACAGAGGTGAGTGTGGTGGGGTGGAGTGTTTGTGTGTGTGGGGGAGGGGGGGGGGTGTACGAGGCCATCGCTGCCTCCACCAATAGGGGTGTGTGTAGGGAGGTTGAGGGGGTTGATTGATGTGGGGAGGGGGGAGGGGGGGTACGAGGCCATCGCTGCCTCCACCAATAGGGGTGTGTGTAGGGAGGTTGAGGGGGTTGATTGATGTGGGGAGGGGGGGGGGGGTACGAGGCCATCGCTGCCTCCACCAATAGGGGTGTGTGTAGGGAGGTTGAGGGGGTTGATTGATGTGGGGAGGGGGGAGTGAGGTTGAAGAGGATAAGGAGGACTGGATTCGCGAGAAGGAAGCCATCACTGCCTCCACTAACAGTTGTATTTCATGGGTTGGAGTCTGTATGAGAGAAGGGGGAGGGGGGGGGGGGGGGGATTAAATGGTGGGGTGGTTTGGAGGCTGAGGTGATTGTGTCAGTATTATTTTCCAGTCAGTGGTCCTGAGAAAAAATGTTATACTTTTAAGTTTGTGAAAACTTTCTCCTGCTTACCTGTGAATACCTGAGGGGCTGGTTACCTGTGAATACCTGAGGGGCTGGTATGATTGAAAGGCCAGTTTCAAGTGGGGACTGGCTTCATGCCTGTTCACAAGTACAGTGGGGGACCCCCCCCCCCCCCCCCCCAATTGAATAACACAACACCCCCTTTATTTGTAAGACCCTTTCTCGTATTCCTTTCATAACATCAGTAAATTTGCCTCAATTTTGACTAAGAGTCTGTAAGACTCCCTCTCATGATGTTCTCAGAATGTTGAAGGCCTTTAAAGCAGGTTTCACAATACAGTGGAACCCCATTATAAGACTCCCTAATTTAAGACTCCCTCACTTTTAAATAAGGCCTTGCTTTTTTAGATTTTCTGTGCATAAACCTCAGTATATTTACCTCCATTTTAAGACTCGCTCCTTTTTAAGACCCGATTTTCTCAGATTTGTGGAAGCCTTAAAAGCAGGGAAAATAATGTAGGAAGCAAAAACGTTTCTAAAGTTTACATGTACTTGAAAATTGTACAGAGTCGATAATTTTCCTGAAGATTTATTTTTCTGAAGATTGTTGCCCCCTGATTTAAGTCTTCCTCCTTTTTAAGACCTTAGTTTTTCACATGTTTCGTTCACAACCCCAGTAAATTTACCTCCATTTTAAGGCTTGCTGCCTTAAGACCTGGTTTTCTCAGATTTTTGGAAGCCTTAAAAGCAGGGCTCCACTGTCCCGGTTTCAAAGTTACACAAACACTAAACGCTGATCTCCATTGTTGTGTGTGTGTGTGCAGGTCGTGACCTGATTGGGGTTCAGAACCTGATGAAGAAGCACCAGGCGCTGCAGGCGGAGCTGACGGGCCACGAGCCGCGCATCCAGAACGTCTGCACCACGGGGGGTCAGATGCTGAAGGAGGGACACTTCGCCCAGGACGTCATCAAGGGCAAGGTCCAGGACCTTCAGGACCGCTGGCACCAACTCAAGGTTGGTTCTCGAAAGACTTTTTTTTTTAATGGAAACTAGATACTTAAAATTCCCGGATTGAGTGACAAAATTGCTCTCAACTATAAATTATCAGTGTGGATCCAAATCCCCGAATCGAGCGTCAGAACTGATTAATTGATTGATTTGATAGATGGATTGGTGGGTGGGTGGGTGGATAGATTGATTCACTGATTGATTTATCAACTATGAACTAACTGAGATCAATTGGCTGATTGGGGGGGGGGGGGGGGGGTGGATGGATAGATTGATTCACTGAATGACTGATTGGCTGACTAACAAACTGGTTTCAGGACAAGGCGGGTCAGCGCAAGCAGGATCTGGAGGACTCGCTGCAGGCCCAGCAGTACTTTGCCGACGCCAACGAGGCCGAGACCTGGATGAGGGAGAAGGAGCCCATCGCCGCCAACACAGACTACGGCAAGGACGAGGACTCCGCCGAGGTCAGCTTTTAATTTTTTGAGTCACTTGAGAAAAAGTGACTCTATGTAATCGGTCAGTGTTAGTCTGTCCGGCCGGCCGTCCGGCCGGCCGTAGACACCACCTTAACGTTGGACTTTTCTCGGAAACTATCAAAGCGATCGGGCTCATATTTTGTTTAGTCGTGACCTCCAATGACCTCTACACTTTAACGATGGTTTCGTTGACCTTTGACCTTTTTCAAGGTCACAGGTCAGCGTCAAAGGAAAAATTAGACATTTTATATCTTTGACAAAGTTCATCGGATGTGATTGAAACTTTGTAGGATTATTCTTTACATCAAAGTATTTACATCTGTAGCCTTTTACGAACGTTATCAGAAAAACAAGGGAGATAACTAGCCTTTTCTGTTCGGCAACACACAACTTAACGTTGGGCTTTTCTCGGAAACTATAAAAGTGACCGGGCTCAAATTTTATGTGAACGTGACTCATTGTGTTGTGAATAGCAATTTCTTCCTGTCCATCTGATGCCTCATATAATATTCAGAAGTGCGAAAGTGACTCGATCGAGCGTTTGCTCTTCTTGTTTAATTTTTGTGGGGTTAATAAGAGGCAACTAGAAACAGGCCTGAGAATCTTCAGACTTTTGGCTGAAATCAGACTTTTTTGTCAGATTGAAGACATCATTTCAGAGCTGTTTTTGCACTCCATGCTCAGAATGAGTGTATTATTTTGAAACCATAGCATGGGTGGGATTCTTTTGGTATATGCCTGAAATCCGGATTCGTAATGTCTGTGGCGACGTTTTTTTTGGTTGTTAATTATACAAATCCTTCAGCGTCTGGGGGCCCCCAGACCCCCCCCCCCCCCCCTTAAAATTCTTCAGGATGCATGACATTTTTCTGTCCCACCCTTGCCATAGGCCATTTTCAGACTTTTTCAAGTATCCTTGTTCCTATGTCTGAAGAAAAGACCGAGATGAATGAGCAAGAGTTGCAATGAAAGTTTCTAACACAGCACTTGTTTCTTTGTTCCACAGGCCTTGCTGAAGAAGCACGAAGCCTTCATGGCTGACCTTGAGGCATACCGCGCTGTCATCGAGGGTCTCCGTGAACAGGCACAGTCCTGCAAGGTGAGTCATCATCCACATTCTTTTGGATACAATGGAACCTCCCTTTTAACGCTTTCTACCCCACCTATGTTGACCAAGGTTTGTTTTAGCCGAGACCAGCTGTGCTGCAGCAGGTCCACATGGGTGTTACTCTTCCGGCTTTTGCCGGATTTCCGGTTTTTGAAAAAATCTGAAGCCGGAAATTCCGGTTTTCCGGGTTTTAAAAAAAAAAAAAAAAAGCTTCGTTTCGCTAAGTTGAAATAACGAGCAGCGGTTCCGATCCGACTTTTGACACCGGTTCGCGTGCTTTCTCGGTTCGCTCCCTTGGATTTGCCGCCATCTTGCTTATTATGATTTGGTTTCGTCGGTGTCCAGAAACTTTCTTTCAAACTTGAGCATTTTGGACCCCTGCCTTTCAGGTTTTTTGATTTTTCCCAGTAACACCCATGGGTCCATCAGAATTGTAGTAACTGTGTATCAACACGCTGGAATGCAGGCATTAGATGGACGTTACAGGAAGCGACTGAAGCTGACAGTCTGAGCGGATATATCCGTACCTGGTCAGATAGTGAGTGGGTACGGATATATATTCGTACCTGGTCAGATAGTGAGTGGGTACAGATATATATCCGTACCTGGTCAGATAGTGAGTGGGTACAGATATATATCCGTACCTGGTCAGATAGTGAGTGGGTACGGATATATCCGTACCTGGTCAGATAGTGAGTGGGTACAGATATATATCCGTACCTGGTCAGATAGTGAGTGGGTACAGATATATATCCGTACCTGGTCAGATAGTGAGTTAAGACCTCTAAAAATGTGTGATTAGGTCTCGTGTACACGGATACCTTACTTTGTAGTAGTTTGTGACACTGTCATAATTGACTTTGATAACATCTTTTAAAACACCGTTTGAAGCCCAAGGCTTGCTGTTTTCTAAGGTAATTGGTGTCTATAGTATATGATCACAATATCACTTAAGAGTAGTTTGGGACATTCTGATTCACTGTAATAACGGACTTTCATAACATCTTTCAAAACACTATCCAAAGCCCAAGGCTTGTTGTTTTCAAAAGTAATGTGGTCTCAATATCACTTTAAGTGAAACAAATTTTGGATAAAACCAAACAATAATTTGACTGATTCCAATGCTGGCATTTATTTATTTATTTATTTACTTATTTACTTATTTACTTATTTATTTATTTATTTGTTTTTTTATTTATTTATTTATTTATTTGTTTATTTGTTTATTTATCTATTACAGCAACAAGAGGCGCCAGTGATTGACGACATTGGCTCGGAGAAGGTGATGGCGCTGTATGACTACACAGAGAAATCTCCGCGTGAGATCTCCATGAAGAAAGGGGATGTCCTTACACTTCTCAACAGTCACAACAAGGTGGGTGTTATCTTGAAGCATGTCCATTCATCTACATGTGCTGTTACACCGTTATGAAGTTGTTGATCGTGATATAAGATTACAGCTATGTCTATGTCTTTGCTCAATTCAGCCTTGTTCTCCAAGACTGCGATATTTATTTTAGTAAGAATTCCTTTTCTAAGTACGATTGAATGCACACAGACATGAACTCTGGTAGTCTTACCCAGCCACGTAAATATGAGTTTTAGTCAGCCTCTTCCGTCATATGCCTCACAGATAAGGGAAATCCAGTGTTCATTTGCATGCCTCAAGGAAAGGAAATCCGGTGTTCAATCGAAACATTCTGTGTTTCAGGACTGGTGGAAGGTGGAGGTGAACGACCGTCAGGGTTTCGTGCCAGCGGCCTACGTCAAGAAGCTGGACCCCAGCCTGTCAGCCAGTCGCAACAACCTGATGGACGAGTTCACCATCTCTGTGCGACAGAACCAGATTGAGACACAGTCAGTCACCATCTCCTTTCCTTTTTAAAACGTTTTCCCCCATTTTCATTACTTAATTGTCCAATCGCTGGGAAATTCGGGTCGCTTTCTCCCAATGGAAAGCTAGCTGCAACAGAGTCGCGCTACCCAAGTGTGAGCGTCTTTAGGTGTAATCAGCCACCTGCACTTATGGCAGAATGACCGAGGTCTTTAAGTAATCTTCGACGAAGCCCGGACTTTGGTATTGCATTTCAGCTTGGAGGCTTAAATTAATTAATGAGTTTGCTCATTAAAGTTGTCATTAAAATCGATTTTTCGCAAACAGATTTTAAATTGATTGCATTGTATTCCTCATCTTCTCCTAAATTCAAAAATATATACATACTCTAAAAATGTGCTCAAAATGAAAGAAAATAGGTTCAGTAAGTACTACGGACGCGTGCTTCACGGCGGCGAGCGTGTCCCGTCACTGTCTTTGGTATGGTTAGCCGAGACTATCTGAATGTAGTCTCGGCGATGATTGGTTTGTGGTGTTGATCTTGACTAAATGTTTTTATATCGCTTCATGCGACTTGTTTTTTTTATTCTGCCTCTAAGCATCGTATACACCCACAGCTCTCACACTCATGTATCGTCCCCTCTCCAGGTACGCTAACTTGATTGACCTGGCGAACCAGCGGCGCGAGAATGTGAAGGAGTCGTGCAAGGCCTACCAGCTGGTGCGTGAGGCAGCAGAGCTGGCCGCCTGGATCACGGAAAAGGAGAACAGCATGATCGGAGAGGAGGTCGGAGAGGACCTCGAGCAGGTCGAGGAGATGCAGAAGAAGTTTGACGACTTCCAGAAGGTCAGGACATTTCTCTTTCTCTTTTAATTACACTGGTACCACCCCTCCCCGCCCTGACTACAGTGGCACTCCCATTTTACGACCTTAAAAAATCTGAGAAAATCGGGTCTTGAAAAGGAGCGAGGCTAAACTTGGGGGTACATTTACGAAGGTTATGAACAGAAAAGTTTAAAAGCAAGGTCTTAATGAGGAAATCTTAAATTGGGAGGTCTTAAAAGGGGGTACCACTGTACTGTTGTGAGGTTTTGGGCATGTGTTTGTGACTGATGTTGCATACTTGGGAGGAAATTAAATGGCATTCTGCTATCTCAAGAAAAGACCAATTATCAATTAAATTACCTTTCTGCAATCAAGGAAGGAGACAGGTAGAGAAGTAACACACTTTTTAACAGACCTTTTTTTAGCGATTTTTCATTTTATTTTAGTAGATAAATACAAACTTTTCCTGAATTATACACTTCTATGCAATGAGTTTCCCAGACGGGACAGAAGCCTTTGTAAGAAGATCTTTATAATTGAGACAGGGACTTTTTGTACTTTTCAATAATATTTCACGATGTTTTATTTGCTGCACAGGACCTGAAGGCCAACGAGGCGAGACTGCAGGAGCTGAACAACATCGCTGACCGACTGACCGCCATGGGACACACCGAGGCCGCCGAGAAGATCCGCGAACAGATCACTGTGAGTCACGTTTCTCTTTAATTTGCAATGCTGTGCTTATAACCCTTTCGCTGCCCGTAGGACGTCAGCTGATGTCATGGGTAACTTGCTTGAACGGGCAACAATAAACTACAAAGAAGAACAAAACAGACAAGCAATGTGTGCGTGTGTGGTGTACTTATTTATACATCAAGGGCACATTGCAAGTTGTCTTTTTTTACATTTAGTCAAGTTTTGACTAAATGTTTTAACATAGAGGGGGAATCGAAACGAGGGTCGTGGTGTATGTGTGTGTGTGTGTGTGTATGTGTGTGTGTGCGTGCGTGCGTGCGTGTAGAGCGATTCAGACCAAACTACTGGGCCGATCTTTATGAAATTTTACATGAGAGTTCCTGGGTATGATATCCCCGAACGTTTTTTTCATTTTTTTGATAAATGTCTTTGATGACGTCATATCCGGCTTTTCGTGAAAGTTGAGGCGGCACTGTCACGCTCTCATTTTTCAACCAAATTGGTTGAAATTTTGGTCAAGTAGTCTTCGACGAAGCCCGGACTTCGGTATTGCATATCAGCGTGATGGCTTAAAAATTAATTAATGACTTTGGTCATTAAAAATCTGAAAATTGTAAAAAAAAATAAAAAATTAAAAAACGATCCAAATTTACGTTTATCTTATTCTCCATTATTTTCTGATTCCAAAAACATATAAATATGTTATATTTGAATTAAAAACAAGCTCTGAAAATTAAAAATATAAAAATTATTATCAAAATTAAATTTTCCAAATCAATTTAAAAACACTTTCATCTTATTCCTTGTCGGTTTCTGATTCCAAAAACATATAGATATGATATGTTTGGATTAAAAACACGCTCAGAAAGTTAAAACGAAGAGAGGTATAGAAAAGCGTGCTATCCTTCTCAGCGCAACTACTAAACCGCTCTTCTTGTCAATTTCACTGCCTGAGCGGTGGACTGACGATGCTATGAGTATACGGTCTTGCTGAAAAATTGCATTGCGTTCAGTTTCATTCTGTGAGTTCGACAGCTACTTGACTAAATGTTGTATTTTCGCCTTACGCGACTTGTTTGGTGTTAATACAGGAAAGTAACCTGAATTTCTATGAGGGTAACCTCACAGGACGTTATAAAAATCCCAGCTTATCTTGTCTTAAGTGCCTTGTTTTCAAATTGTTACTGGTAGGGGACAGGTGAAAGAGTCACGGTTTTGGTTGAGTTCATGTCAGGACGTTGCATAAGAACAGAAATGCTGTCAGAAGAGCCAGATTATGGAGAAGCAAGGCTGGATCTAGGAGGGGTTTCTTGGGTTCCAGAAGTCCCCCCCAGTTACTCGGCAAATGTATCTTTTTTCTTGAGGAGAAACACAAAATACCCCTTTTAAATGCTAAATTGCAACATTATCTGGGTACAAGGCCTCCAGAAATCGGTGAAAATCAGGTCTTCATGGAGTCTAAACTTGGGGATAAATTTACAAATGTTATGGAAAAAAATTCTGTAAAATCAAGGGGGAAATCTGATATTCATTAGAGGGGTGGGAGGGGGGAGGGGGGGGGTGTTGGAAGGGGGATTCCACTATAACAGGAGAGAAAAGACAACCATTATTGATGAGAGGATCTTGACTGTCGCAGTTCTGATCAGTAAGACGTAATGTAGATGCTAGTTGTTGTGTTGCCAACGGAGGGAAGCTAAATAGCTCTAACCCTACTGATGATGTTTCAGCAACTGAACCAGCGGTGGGTGACCCTGCAGCAGGTGTCGGCCGAGCGAGCACAGACATTGGGCAGCGCCTTCGAGGTTCAGCGATACCACAGGTGACACACACTTTATTGACTCACTGTCTCGCTGCATGCATGCTGAATTCTTGTCTGTGAAAATAAACGACAAAAATTCAACGCTAAATGCCACAACATGTTAACAGTTAGCTGCATCTACAGTCTTTTACTGTAAAGTTTTGTGTCATTTCGGGAGGTTCGTTGGACTGGATATAGCTGCATCTACAGTCTTTCAATATTTTTGTTCTTCCTAATTTCAGGGAAGTCGATGAAACAAAAGACTGGATCAACGAGAAAGACGCAGCCCTGAACAACGACAACTACGGCCATGACCTTGCCAGCGTGCAGGCCTTGCAGCGTAAACACGAGGGTGTCGAGCGCGACCTGGCTGCTCTCGGAGAGAAGGTGGGTGAACGTTTCACATGTTAAAAGGTATCTCACTCTCTGTGGGAGCCAGATTGGCACAGTGGTTAGAGCCCTTGCCTCTCACGCTGGAGGTCGTGGGTTCGATCCCGATCTGGGGGCGAATACAAAATTAATACCTGATTTTTCCGAGCACTTTCCAGCCAGCTGGAAATTGGTACCTGACCCTATGTAGGGCCGAGGAAGGCAAAGCAGCGAGGGAGAGGAGTGGGCACCGCCCCCATTAAGCTGGCCTGAGAGTTGTTGAGATCTCCAACATCTCGCTCCCCTACGACCGAAAATGGTTATGGGACTACGTTTACCTTTTTACCGTTATTTATATGGGAGATTTATATAGCGCTTGACGTTCTCTAAGCGCTTTACATATTAATTTCTGCCGTGTGGGATGGAATTTTTTACACAATATATCACGCATTCACATCGGCCAGTAAATCTCAAGCCATTACGGCGAATATTTACTTTTCACGGCCTATTATTCCAAGTCACACGGGTATTTGGTGGAATTTTTTTTTTTTATCTATGCCTATACATTTTTGCCAGGAAAGACCCTTTTGTCAATCGTGGGATCTTTAACGTGCACACCCCAATGTAGTGTACACGAAGGGACCTCGGTTTTTCGTCTCGTCCGAAAGACTAGCACTTGAACCCACAACCTGGGCTAGGATAGGGGGAAGAAAATTGCTTACGCCCCGACCCAGGGTCGAACTCGCAACCTCTCGCTTCCGAGGCAAGTGCACTTTACCACTGGGCCACCCTTTACCACTCGGCCACCCTTTACCACTGGGCCACCCAGTCCTTTGTGTATTTACAGCTGGGAGCACCAAGACAGATGTGTCCAGGCTTGTACATGGGATAAAGACTGTCCTTCTCCTTGCACAAATCTATCGATCAATCAATCAATCAATCAATGAGTCTTATATCGCGCATATTCCGTGGGTACAGTTCTAGGCGCTCTGCAGTGATGCTGTGTGAGATGAAATTTTATACGGCCAGTAGATTGCAGCCATTTCGGCGCATATTTACCTTTCACGGCCTATTATTCCAAGTCACACGGGTATAGGTAGACAATTATTAACTGTGCCTAAGCAATTTTGCCAGGAAAGACCCTTTTGTCAATCGTGGGATCTTTAACGTGCACACCCAATGTAGTGTACACGGGGGGGAGGTTCGGACACCGAAGAGAGTCTGCACACAAAGTTGACTCTGTGAAATAAATTTCCGCCGAACCTGGGATCGAACTCACGCTGACAGCGGCCAACTGAATACAAATCCAGCGCGCTACCAACTGAGCTATATCCCCGCCAATATCACATGTGTGTTCAGCTCTGTCATTGCTGTGACTTATCACTGACAATGCTTTTAGCCCTTACACTGGTGCAATTCTGTAACACATGTTACATAGCCACTGGTGAATTAACAGAGAGAAAAATAAAGAAAAACGGTCATTAGGTTTTCGCATCCATGGGAGGTAATCGGAACCGACCAAACAGACGGAGCCAGTAGCGCGACATATGTCGTGACAACCAGGTGACAGTATACGTAAAGTAGCGCGACATATGTCGCGACAACCAGCCTAAGGGTTAAATGTGTCATTATAAATCTGTGCTTGCCTGAAGAAAAAATTGTTGAAGAAAATCCCACACCCCCCCCCAAAAAAAAAAATCTAGAGCCTGGATTCTTCCTGTGTAGAGCGGGTATTTTTCGCTGCATTAAAATTGTATTAGCAATATTATAATACACTAAAATGCAATACAATAGAGTACAATCCAGTCCAGTGTGGACACTTGTATACCTGTGCCTGACAGAGTGTGATTGTGTGTTCAGGTGCGTGACCTTGACGGCAACGCTCAGCGCCTGATGCAGACCCACCCGGACCAGGCGGAGAGCATCTACGAGCACCAGACTGAGATCAACCAGATGTGGAACTCGCTCACAATCAAGGTAATTTTCTCTTCAACTTGCGATAACACCATGTGGTGAAATAGTTTTCAAAAGTTTCTGGTTTTTGCACTTAGACCTGCGCTGGCTAAGGAGCACGAAGCGAAACTGGGTGTCACCATAATTGGTAGTACGCAGCTGTGGGTGGGATTGGTTAAAATTTTCGATTTAATGCGATTTCAACCAATCGGACCCCGCTGCTTGTTCCTACCCAGTTGGGTGGCACCCAGTTACGCTTCATGCACCTCAGCCCAGGACCCCTCTTGGGTTTCTGCATCCCCATCCCCCCAACCCCCAGGCCCCCACTTGACAGTTAGCAGACTTTTTAACCAGTCTCACCAATGCAACACTTTTCATCAAGTCTCTTTTCTCCCCTTCAGGCTGACGCACGCAAGGGCAAGCTGCTGGACTCGTACGACCTTCAGCGCTTCCTGTCGGACTACCGCGACCTGACCTCGTGGATCAACAGCATGATGGCGCTAGTGTCCTCGGACGAGCTGGCCAAGGACGTCACCGGCGCTGAGGCTCTGCTGGAAAGACACCAGGTAAACGTCTTGACCCTCGTTTGTTGACTTATGTCCCCTTGGCCCGACCCCTGACCCCTGACCCCTGACCCCAGTCCACAGTCCAATTCTCCTGGCATCCAAGCCGCATAACGGACAAAACCACAATGGATGCAGAGATTTGTTTTCACCATTTTCAGTTTGAGGGGCCTCCATCCCTTGGACCCCACTGGGGGCTTGTGTGCCCCCACCCCCACCCAACCATTTCCAATTCTCCAATCACCACCCACCCCCCGGACACCAGCCCCCTTCTGCTCCCTTCCTCTCCCTCCATCATATTGTGTGGTCTGTGGTTGGGGTTTTCTGTCTGGAAGGGGGACGTGAAATGAGTGACTGCAGGGGAGATGATGTGATTAAAAAAATGAGAAATAAAATAAACTCGTGGTAGAATATAGACCAAAAAAACACAGCGACAAGGAACAGTGTTAACGCTTATGTCTTCTTCAGAAATAAAATGGTGTTTTCTTATTTTGTTTCCTATTTCTGTTCTTTTTCATTGGAGAAGAAGACATAAGTGTGGAAAGGGATTCTTGTTTTTTGTGTTCGTTTATGTTCTCTGATGAGTGCATTTTCATTGGTATTTAGTATAATTTACTGTCAGGGTGTTGGTGGTGGGAGCAGAATTTCAGAATGTCTGAGTTGTTCATGGCAGCAGATACAAGGAGCAGCCATTTGTTAGTGAAGATGTGACTTGTAAGAAGTGACTCCCAACTGAGGCTTGTATTCTGTAAAGATGTGTACATTTACCACACATGATTGTGATAGTCAGGTGTGTGTGTGTGTGCGCGCATGTGTTTAACATGTGTGTGCGTGCGCGTGTGTGTGCACATGTGTTTATACATGTGTGTGTGCGTGTCTATGTGCACTTCAGAGAGACAGGGAAAAAGAGAGATGATGATGAGGCCCCCCAAAAAAAAAGTCTGTTTACAGTAACATAGGCCAAAAAAATAGGGTCGGTAGGTCGGGATTTTTTTTTTTTTTTTTTTTCCCCCAAAAAACCATATTTTTACGTTATTTTGCAAAAAAAAAACCAACAGATTTGTTTTTTGTTTTTTTCCCCCAAATGCCAAAAAAAAGTCTAGGGTCGCGCGAAAAAAATAGGGTCGGTCGGGTTACCGTAAACAGACTATTTTTTTTTTTTGGCCTGAGCATTTCTGTGTCTCTCCTTCTGTGTGGATCATTGCTGCAATCTTGCAAACTTCTGCCAAAAGTCATATTCGGCTATGAGTCAGCAAGTGCTACAGACTTAACTGACACCAAGAGGCCATATTTCAGATGTTCAGTTCCGAAATTGTCAGCCATTACGGAATATCTCCGCTCGCTGATGATGAGGAAGAGGACGAAGAGGTGACGAAGAAGAAAGAAAAGAAAAAAACGAGAAAAGTTTGGGGATTGGCATGAGATGTGTTGTAGATCTCTACTGTAACTTACAGCGTGCAAGCATGGATTCCGAACAGAGTGCGAGCATGGATTCGGACTTTTTGAGTGAGCGGATTGCTCACCCTGCCTGCTGTGAGCGGTTTGCTGCCTGGAGTGTGACAAACAGAATGTATTGGCTCGAACAAGTTGAAAGAAAAGAAAAGTGAAAAATATCGCTTCTGAGAGAAATACTGTTTTATACAGCCTGTCGTGTGTGCCCACCCCCCTTCCCCATCCCTCTACCTCTGCCCCCGTGAAAAAGTAATGCAGGTTGCATGGTGTTACTGTTAGGGTTTGAGTGATAATCCTGAGAATGGAATTCTTTCCCACCGGTGCCATGTCAGTTATGCTTTTTCAAACAATGAATATTGCTGTAAATCTTAAAGATCTGATAAACAAAGGGAAGTAAGCACTCTCAATGCATATGACATGAGTAATAGAGTAAGATAGATAAAAATGATCACAATAATAATAATAATAATAAGTGAGAGTTATCCGGAACCAGGCTCCTGGCACCTGAGAGAATAACAAGCATTGACATGATCAAGCGACTTTCATCCTCAACTTTTATCATTGCAAATCTGAAACATATGAGGCAGAATGCTATTTTAAGAGAAACAAAGTGAGTACAGTAAGCGCTCCACATGCATTCACAATGTGGAATAGAGTTAGTGAGAGTTATGCCAAACCAATCTCCTGCACCTGAGAGAATATCAAGCATTGAAATGAACAAACGACTTTCATCCTTTGAACTCATTTTGATTTCATTCTTTCTTAAGTCAAATTGATTGTCAAATTGAAGTCAAGTTGAGATTCATTGATTCTGAAGTCATTTTGATTTCCTCCGAAAGCGGCGTATGGCTGCCTAAATGGCGGGGTAAAAACGGTCATACACGTAAAAGCCGTGGGAGTTTCAGCCCATGAACGAAAAAAAAAAAAAAAAAGTCAACTCAACTCAACTCAACTCAAATTTTATTGGCTTCAATTTTCATAGAAGAATTTGTCTTGCGCTTGGGAGAAAATAAGAGTATAACATATAAAAACAGCATTCATATCACATTTCATGTATCACACACAGTAATCACTAGTATAAGCCTACAATTATCACATTTGTACCTGTATCATACATGCAAATAAATAGTATCACATTTCCACGTATCACACACAATATATACATTACATAACATACAGCAAGCTTCCATCTCCCGCGCCCCCCCCCCCCCCCCCCTCCCACACATACATATCCTCGCACGTGCGTCGACTCCATACAAATGACATCATCAGTCCATTAACTAAAATGCACAATGACTAGTAGTGGGTACATGATACTTAATACGTGCTCAACTAGACCTGCTAACTAAAATAATAACAGAAACAAAAACAAGGACTGGGCACAACATTTACACGTGTGTGACCTACTTACATCAAGTGCCTGTGATTTTGATTTCATTCTTTCTTAAGTCAAATTGATTGTCAAATTGAAGTCAAGTTGAGATTCATTGATTCTGAAGTCATTTTGATTTCATTCTTTCTTAAGTCAAATTGATTGTCAAATTGGAGTCAAGTTGAGATTCATTGATTCTGAAGTCATTTTGATTTCATTCTTTCTTAAGTCAAATTGATTGTCAAATTGGAGTCAAGTTGAGATTCATTGATTCTGAAGTCATTTTGATTTCATTCTTTCTTATGTCAAATTGATTGTCAAATTGAAGTCAAGTTGAGATTCATTGATTCTGAAGTCATTTGATTCCATTATTTATTTATTTCTCTGTTTATTTTTCATAGAATAAACAACATTTAATTAGAAAAAGCATAGCTGTCTTGGCAAGATGAGACAGTGTAAGAGTGTTGATCTTACCATGTTGTTGAAGAAAAATGGATGAAATAGGCTTATGAACGAAATACACACACAAAATAAGAGGTTGCAGTGATTTTCAATTTCCTCCTGAGATAAGTATTCCGATGAGTGATTTGATTTTCCCCATAGAAGAGTACATCTGACCTTTTTTCTTTCTGAGTGCTATCTTTGGAGTGATCTCCCCTTTTCTATTACCCATGGTATTTGTGCGAGTGTTTATTCCTGGGTAGTATGATTTGCCCCGTTTGGATTTCATCATTCCAAGTGGCCCGTGGATTTTTTCAACCCCCAAAGTGGCCTGTCATTTGCATTTCTTTTAGCCCAATAATTTGGCTGTTGTTGTACATGTATACTTTTAGTTTCAGGGAATGAGACTGTTATGTAATCATACAGACATATGTTTTTAGTTGCATGAACATTTAAAAAAAGAAGAGAGCATGTGAGTTTGTCAGATATATATGTTGATAACATTCTGGAATGGTTTTTGTAGTTAGTGTGTCTCCCCTTGCTCACAATGGTGTTTGGACTTTTTGGACATATCTTGGCTTGGTGAAAATTTGTTTTTTGTCGTTGTTGCCAATGAAATCAGAATGCAACGTTAACCGTTTATGGCAGTGAATGATCCGTCGCATATTTTTAATGCTGAATTACTATGCCTACTGTTGTTTTTCTATCTGCAGTTTAGATCTAGATAACTGAATACATATCCTTTAATATTATCAGATTTTGTTTTGTTTTGTTTATTTTTGGTGTAAATTAACCCAGCATGTGAAAAATTAACCTCGGAAAGATCCCCAAATTTCTGTTTTGTTTTTATCTCTAAAGCATTGTATTATTATAAGGTTTAACTCGCTAGCGAAAAGCTTGGTTTATCTTCAGAAATGAAAACAGAAAGTTTGACCAAATTTTTAGGAAATTTACACTAACTGAAAAATATTCCAGAATGTTGAATATATTCTGAACTGTGTGACTCTTTAAAGGTATGGGGACTTATACTGTTATCTCAGTGCATTATTATCATGAAGGACAAGCGATGTAGACAGAGAGTTGTGGTGTAATGTCAAAACTCAGTAAAAGTGTTGATGTATTATGTTGATTCAAGAGAAGATAGATGCTTTCTGTATCTGATTTGTTTAAAGCACTGCTATCGTTGAAGAAATCACTTTGCACTTTTATGAAGTAGCTTTTTTGTTGATTTATTGTGATTTTCTTTGTTTTGATTTGAGTTATTGTGATTATAGTTGTTGACAAATGCCCTGTGGTTTGTAAGAGTTTGGAGACCTTCTAGTACAGACTTTTAAAAACTTAAGCCCCTCACTGCAAAACATAGTAGGTCCTCCCTTTCATGCACCCTAAAGAAAGAGTAGTTTCAATTATTTTCGTGAAGTCTGAAAAAGATCCCGCAGGGAACGGAAAAATAGTTTCCACTTTCTTTCCTAGGATCCTACAGGCAGCTGTCGAAAAAGGAGGATTAAAGTCTCTTAGATGATGAGATTGGTACAGTGGAACCCCTTTTTAAGACTTCAAGAAATCTGAGAAAATCAGGTGTAAAAAAAGGAGGAAGTCTTAAATTAAAATGGAGGTACATTTACAGCCATTATAAACAGAACAACTGTACAAAACACCACACAAACACAGTCTTAAAAGAGGGGAGGTCTTAAAACGGGGTCTTCAAACAGGGTCTTCAAACGGGGTCTTAAAGGAGGGGAGGTCTTAAAACGGGGTCTTCAAACGGGGTCTTCAAACGGAGACCGGGGTCTTCAAACGGGGTCTTCAAATGGGGTCTTCAAATGGGGTCTTAAAGGAGGGGTCTTAAAGGAGGGGTCTTAAAGGAGGGGAGGTCTTCAAACGGGGTCTTCAAACAGGGTCTTAAAATGGGGTCTTCAAACGGGGTCTTCAAACGGGGTCTTCAAACGGGGTCTTCAAATGGGGTCTTCAAACGGGGTCTTCAAACGGGGTTTCTTCTGAATCTCATACAGTGGAACCTCTCCTTGTAAGACCCTCAAATATGAGACTTCCTCCCTTTTAAAAACCGTGTTTTTTCAGATTTTGTTTTCCATAACCTCTGTAACTGTACCTCAATTTTAAGACTCCCTCCTTTTTAACCCCTTCACTGCCACAGTATAACAGCATTATCCGAACGGTCTATGGGAAAGAACTGTGTATAGAACCCCTACAAGTACTTGGACAGTGGTTACCTCCCATTTAGTTTTCAGAAATGTCCTGAAATGTTGTTGACACAAATCCCACGTATGAGATACGGTTATGGGCGTAGGGCAAACCGAAAATGACCACGTATTACATACGGGGTGGGCAGTGAAGGGGTTAAGTCCTGATTTTCTCAGATTTTTGGAGGTCTTACAATGGGGACTCCACTACTGCGAGACACTCCCTGTCACAGGGCATTATCCTTTCCTCCCCTTAACGTTCTGTTGGCTGTTTTGACACAGGAGCATCGCACGGAGATCGACGCGCGTGCCGGAACCTTCCAGGCTTTCGAGTTGCTGGGGCAACAGCTGCTGCAGAACCAGCACTATGCCAGCGACGATGTTCAGGAGAAGCTTGAGGAACTCGCCAAGGCTCGCGAAGAGCTGGAACAGTGAGTGGCTTGTGTGGATGATTGTGGGTGTGTTTGAGTGTGTGTGTGATAATAATTATTGGTGTGTTTGTTGCAGTTTTGTGTGGGAGGGGGGTGGTATGTGAGTGTGTCAATGTGATAATATTGGTATGTTTGTTGCAGACGTGTGTGAGAGGGGGGGGAGGGGGGGTATGTGAGAGTGTGTGAAGCCGTTTGTTTGAATGAGGAGTGGTAATTATGGTGTGTTGGTTGCAGGTTTTTGTGTATGTTGGTGATCGCTGTTTGTGGGGGGGGGGGGGGGGGGGATTTGATTGGGTGGTATGTGGGTGAGTGTGTTCGTGTATGTCTGTGTTTGTGTGTGAGTTTGTAAATCTGTATGTCTGTCTCTTTATGTGGGTTGATGAAAAATTCAGGAATTCATGAGCAACAGATGATATTGAAAAATGATGTTTTCAATCAATCAATGAGTCTTATATCGCGCATATTCCGTGGGTACAGTTCTAGGCGCTCTGCAGTGATGCCGTGTGAGATGAAATTTTATATGGCCAGTAGATTGCAGCCATTTCGGCGCATATTTACCTTTCACGGCCTATTATTCCAAGTCACACGGGTATAGGTAGACAATTATTAACTGTGCCTAAGCAATTTTGCCAGGAAAGACCCTTTTGTCAATCGTGGGATCTTTAACGTGCACACCCAATGTAGTGTACACGGGGGGAGGTTCGGACACCGAAGAGAGTCTGCACACAAAGTTGACTCTGTGAAATAAATTTCCGCCGAACCTGGGATCGAACTCACGCTGACAGCGGCCAACTGAATACAAATCCAGCGCGCTACCAACTGAGCTACATCCCCGCCCCGTCTTGTCTTGTCTTGTCTTGTCTTGTCTTTTTTCTCTCCTCTTCTTATCTTGTCTTATCTTGTCTTATCTTGTCTTATCTCACACTCCCTTCCCCTCACGTAACATCTTCCATCTCTTTACCTGCAGGGCATGGATTGTCCGTCGCATGAAACTCGATCAGTGCCTGGAGCTGCAGCTGTTCTACCGTGACTGCGAGCAGGCCGAGTCGTGGATGGCTTCCCGCGAGGCCTTCCTGGCCGGAGACTCTGTGGACGGAGACAACGTGGAGACGCTCATCAAGAAGCACGAGGACTTCGACAGGGCCATCAGCTCTCAGGTCCGTCTGCTTGCAAATCTGCATTGTGTTTTTTGGAGATGAGAATCTTAAATAAATGAGACAGAGCGCTGTTTTAGAGATCAGATAAACAAAGGGAAGTAACCGCTCTAAATGCATACCAATCACATTGTTCTCTATGCATCATTGTTTTTGTCAGTGAGAATTGGTCTTGGAATAATTCGTGCAGGCTTTCAAAAAGTTGGCTTCACGAAATGCGCTTCATCCGTTAAATTTGAGGTTGAATGAGTTGGAATTTGTTGGGGGTAATACAAGTACTAAAATTGGGGGTAGTTCAAGTACTAAAATGAAAACGGGTCATGTCGAATTCATGCATCTTTCAGTTTATGCTACTGTTAAAATGCTACTCTGACGAACATGTGGATGAGAAATCAAACAGGTACACTAACAGTGTCGGAAATCAGATCCATCTCAGGGTAAAGGTTATGAATCCTCCAACTCCTCTTTGAATGCATTCAGCGGGTATATATAACAATGTGTGGTCTGTTGGTCAACAGGAAGAGAAGATCCAAGCCCTGCAGCAGTTTGCCGACCAGTTGGTCAGTGCCAACCACTACGACGCTCCGGCCATCAACAACAAGCGCGACCAGGTGTTGGACAGGTATGAGACCCGCTCTTCTCTTTTGGCAATCTGCACTCATGAGAATCTTCAGACTTTTGGCCGAAATCAGACTTTTTTAAGCTCCAGTGAGCAGATTTTGAAAAAAAGTCCTGGAATCGGATCACTACTTTGAACCCTTACGGACATTTTCAGACTATTTCACACCTCCCGTGCCTGAATCTGAGGGTTGCTTTTCCTTGCAGTTGGGTCAGCTTAAAGGCGACATTAGAGGTTTGTATTTCTGATGTGAACATAGCTAGAACAGGTTTTGGTCAGAATAAGGGCAGTGTCTCTTTGAGAAAGTATTGGTAGATGTGCAAACATTCACAAGAAATAAAGTTGAAAATAAAAAAGAAGTAGATGAGGATGAATCACAAGGGGGAGAGGAAGACAAAAACATCAGGAATGGCAGTGTGAGAATAAAAAATAAAAAGCAAAGCTGTAAAACAAAAACAAAAAGAAAACAAAATTGACACCACGAAAAACAAAAAATTAAAAAAGAAGAAAGAAGACAATCAACGCAAGCAAGCTACATGACAGAACATCTCTTGTCCTTCACAGTTGGGCCAACCTGAAAGATTTGCTGATCAATGTTTATGGTTGACAGGTGGGCCAACCTGAAGGACGCGCTGATCGACAACCGCTCCAAACTGGGAGAGGCGCAGACGCTGCAGCAGTTCTCGCGTGACGCTGACGAGATGGAGAACTGGCTGCAGGAGAAACAGCAGATTGCCTGCGACGAGTCCTACAAGGATCCCACCAACATCCAGGTCTGTAAACAATGGTGACAACCAAGTTTTCAACAGGACAGTGGAGACCGGCACGGTGGCCTAGTGGTAAGGCGTCCGCCCCGTGATCGGGAGGTCGTGGGTTCGAACCCCGGCCGGGTCATACCTAAGACTTTAAAATTGGCAATCTAGTGGCTGCTCCGCCTGGCGTCTGGCATTATGGGGTTAGTGCTAGGACTGGTTGGTCCGGTGTCAGAATAATGTGACTGGGTGAGACATGAAGCCTGTGCTGCGACTTCTGTCTTGTGTGTGGCGCACGTTATATGTCAAAGCAGCACCGCCCTGATATGGCCCTTCGTGGTCGGCTGGGCGTAAAGCAAACAAACAAACAAACAAACAAACAAAGAACCAAGTTTTCAACAGTACAGTGGAACCCTCCTTGTAAGACACCCACATTTAAGACGTCCTTCTCTTTAAGACCTTGCTTGTTGTTTTTACACATTTCTTTTTCATAAGCTCTGTAAATTTACATCTATTTTAAGACTCCCCCCCTTTTTAAGATCCGATTATTTCAGAGTCTTGAAGGTCTTAAAATGGGGGTTCCCCTGTACCTTGATTTCATCACGGTTGTCGTCGTTAGGCCAACAAACAAAAATAGTCTGTTTACGGTATCCCGACTGACCCTATTTTTTCGGGCGACCCTAGACTTATTTTCGGCATTTGGGGGGGGAAAGAAAAAAAAATCCCGACCTACCGACTATTTTTTTTGCCTATGTTACCTTAAACAGACTGTTTTGTTTTTTTGTGCCTTATAATGATAGTAATCATCATCACCATTATTAAAGTAGTTATCATCATGGTCTTTGACTTCAATTTTTGCCATCTGTCAGGCTTCCATGAAAGCCAAAGTTTGTACTTGTGAACAAATACCAGTTTGAAAATCGAGAATGATGATGTACTGGAACCTTTTAATTTTGTAACAAAAGTGAATGTCTTGTTTTGGTACAAGTTAGCACGTTTTAGTCGCTCTCCACCACTTGGTCATGATTACCTATCAACTGTTTTTTAGTGTGTGTGTGTGTGGTGTGTGTGTTGTGTGTGTGTTTTGCTATTGTACATCGCAGTCACCTCCGGCGAGAAGGGGCGATTATTACTGTTATCATTATTATTATTATTATCATTATTATTATCCTGACTGTGTATTTCCCTGTGTTGACAGAGCAAGTTCCAGAAGCACCAGGCCTTTGAGGCCGAGCTGGCCGCCAATGCTGACCGTCTGCAGGGACTGCTGGGCATCGGACAGAGTGAGTGCTTGCTTCTTTTTCTTCTTTGTACAGCTCCAGTGATTTTAAACCTGGAGAAAAAGCAACCAGCCTTGTTGACGACAGGGGGACGTGCACAACGACAGTGGGACGTGGACAACGACAGTGGGACGTGCACAACGACAGTGGGACGTGCACAACGACAGTGGGACGTGCACAACGACAGTGGGACGTGCACAACGACAGTGGGACGTGCACAACGACAGTGGGACGTGCACAACGACAGTGGGACGTGCACAACGACAGTGGGACGTGCACAACGACAGTGGGACGTGCACAACGACCTAGTGGATAAGACGCCGGCCTTCTATGCAGAAGGTTGAGTGTTCAAATACCGCCTGGTGGATAAAGGTTGGAGATTTGTCAAACTCCGAGGTCAACTGATGTGCAGACCTTATTTCCCTTCTGGTATACACGCAAGCACAAGACCAAGTGCGCACGGAAAAGATCCTGTAATCCATGTCAGAGTTTGGTGCTTTTTGGACCACGATAATACCAAGCATGCACCCCCCGAAATCGGCTGCCTAAATGGTCGGGTAAAAACAGTCATACACATAAAAACCCACTTGTGCAAAAAAACATGAGTGCAGTGCTAACAGCTTTGCGGTTCTCGCCGGAAATCTAGTTTTTCAAAACTCCGGTTTCTCAAAGTAAAACTTTGTTCTTTGCCCCTACAAGATAATAAAACAAGTCGCGTAAGGCGAAAATACAACATTTAGTCGAGTAGCTGTCAAACTCACAGAATGAAACTGAACGCAATGCAACGCAGCAAGACCGTATACTCGTAGCATCGTCAGTCCACCGCGCACGGCAAAGGCAGTGAAATTGACAAGAAGAGCGTGGTAGTACTTGGGCTGAGAAGGATAGCACGCTTTTCTGTACATCTCTTCGTTTTAACTTTCTGAGCGTGTTTTTAATCCAAACATATCATATCTATATGTTTTTGGAATCAGGAACCGACAAGGAATAAGATGAAGGTGTTTTTAAATTGATTTGGACAATTTAATTTTGATAATAATTTTTATATTTTTAATTTTCAGAGCTTGTTTTTAATCCAAATATAACATATTTATATATTTTTGGAATCAGAAAATTATAAAGAATAAGATGTACGTAAATTTGGATCGTTTTATAAAACAAATATTTTTTTTACAATTTTCAGATTTTTAATGACCAAACTTACTCATTAGTTTTTAAGCCACCAAGCTGAAATGCAATACCAAACCCCGGCCTTCGTCGAAGATTACTTGACCAAAATTTCAACCAATTTGGTTGAAAAATGAGAGCGTGACAGTGCCGCCTCAACTGTCACGAAAAGCCGGATATGACGTCATCAAAGACATTTATAAAAAAAATGAAAAAAACGTTCGGGGATTTCATTCCCAGGAACTCTCATGTCAAATTTCATAAAGATCGGTCCAGTAGTTTAGTCTGAATCGCTCTACACACACAGACAGACAGACAGACACACAGACACACACACATACACCACGACCCTCGTCTCGATTCCCCCCTCTACGTTAAAATATTTAGTCAAAACTTGACTAAATATAAAAAAGCCTCAGATTCGGGGGGGGGGGGGGGGGGGGCCGCTGTGGACCCTGGCCTTTCAGGTTTTTCACTTTGTTTTGGTGTTGGCAGAAGAAGAAGACAGTGGAACCCCCTTTCTGGACACATGCACGCATGCCATCAGATCACCATCACTGACCGTTAACCAGCTTTAGTCCTCTGTTAACCAGCTTTAGCCCTCTGTTAACCAGCTTTAGCCCTCTGTTCACCCCATCTTTAGCCCTCTGTTCACCCCATCTTTAGCCCTCTGTTCACCCCATCTTTAGCCCTCTGTTCACCAGCTTTAGCCCTCTGTTCACCCCATCTTTAGCCCTCTGTTCACCAGCTTTAGCCCTCTGTTCACCCCATCTTTAGCCCTCTGTTCACCCCATCTTTAGCCCTCTGTTCACCCCATCTTTAGCCCTCTGTTCACCAGCTTTAGCCCTCTGTTCACCCCATCTTTAGCCCTCTGTTCACCCCATCTTTAGCCCTCTGTTCACCCCATCTTTAGCCCTCTGTTCACCCCATCTTTAGCCCTCTGTTCACCCCATCTTTAGCCCTCTGTTCACCCCATCTTTAGCCCTCTGTTCACCAGCTTTAGCCCTCTGTTCACCCCATCTTTAGCCCTCTGTTCACCAGCTTTAGCCCTCTGTTCACCCCATCTTTAGCCCTCTGTTAACCAGCTTTAGCCCTCTGTTCACCCCATCTTTAGCCCTCTGTTCACCAGCTTTAGCCCTCTGTTCACCCCATCTTTAGCCCTCTGTTAACCAGCTTTAGCCCTCTGTTCACCCCAGCTTTAGCCCTCTGTTAACCAGCTTTAGCCCTCTGTTCACCCCATCTTTTATTTTCCCTCTCTCTCTCCAGACCTGATTGAACGGCGTCAGTGTGCCGGCTCTGAAGACGCAGTACAGGTGCGCTTGGAGTCCCTGGCGTCTCAGTGGGAAGACCTGGTTGCCAAGACGACGGAGAAGAGCGAGAAGCTGAAGGACGCGTCTCGCCAGCAGACCTACAACGCCGGGGTCAAGGACATGGAGTTCTGGCTCGGAGAGGTCAGTCAGATGGCGCTTCTTGTGGAATACGCTTATTTTCTGGAGAGAAAGACACTTTTTCTGAATTGTTTGTGAAAATGATGAATACTTTTCAGTATATTTTCTGAAGATGATAATACTTGTCAGTCACGGCTGCATCCTAGCTCACACGAGTTTCTGTGCCTGCCAGCGCTGAGCGCGCCAGTGCAGAGAGCCTTTCCCGCACAGCCAGTCGCAATCAAAATCATGTGTGCCACCTGAGATACTGACACTAGATAAGAAACACTATGAAGCACATCACATATTCTGGTTTTACTTTTATTCAGATTACATGCCCAGTGAACAACGTCCACGATGGAAGTGATATCGTTAGCGGGATGCGTGGCTTTTTACTTCAAAACAATTTACATTCCAGAGATAAACTCTGGCCCCTGCAGAGACAAGCGAGCTGCCGAGATTATAAACATTAGCCGAGGTGTGCGGCGCCACCTGCCCATCCACACCCTTTCACCGCTTGGGAAAATAATCAATCAATCAATCAATCAATATGAGGCTTATATCACGCGTATTCCGTGGGCACAGTTCTAAGCGCAGGAATTTTTTAAATTTTATTTTATTTTTATTTAATTTATATCGCGCACATATTCAAGGCGCAGGGATTTATTTATGCCGTGTGAGATGGAATTTTTTTACACAATACATCACGCATTCACATCGGCCAGCAGATCACAGCCATTTCGGCGCATATCCTACTTTTCACGGCCTATTATTCCAAGTCACACGGGTATTTTGGCGGACATTTTTATCTATGCCTATACAATTTTGCCAGGAAAGACCCTTTTGTCAATCGTGGGATCTTTAACGTGCACACCCCAATGTAGTGTACACGAAGGGACCTCGGTTTTTCGTCTCATCCGAAAGACTAGCACTTGAACCCACCACCTAGGTTAGGAAAGGGGGGAAAAAATTGCTAACGCCCTGACACAGGGTCGAACTTGCAACCTCTCGCTTCCGAGCGCAAGTGCGTTACCACTCGGCCACCCAGTCCTTTTGGCTGTGCTTGTTCTACACATGCTATGCTTTGCGTGGGTGTACACATTTTAATTGTGTTTTGTGCGATGCGATGTCCACGGACGATGGAAGTTGATGATATTTTCAGAAAACGAAGACAACACAACACGGTCGCAAACATTTACCTTTATTCAAATGCAAGCTTTCGCACACAACCATGGTCAATTCTTATACATTTTATATGAGCGTGTAGGGCAAAAGGTGTACTTCAAAATTATGAATGTTTTAGTACTGATTAATAAACGCATAGAGCAACAGAAGTGAAAAACAAAGCCAATCAGTTTATTCACAAAGACAGCGGGAGATTGCCTGTAGCATTAACGCAGCGTGACTCATCACAGTGCGTGCCTCCAGCCGCGTAAAGACTAGCACACAGCGCAGCATACAGACACGGCTCAGCTGGAAACTAACCGTTCACCCCCACCGTTGCGGGAAACAGCCGTGCAGTATATTTTCTGAAAATGATACTTTTGAGTTGCAAAATCAGAAGAAAAATATGGAGGTATTGATTTTAACTTGATGTGTTTGAAGAAGGCAGTTGAATCACAGAGTGTGTTTAAATGGAAGTTGGCTTGTCATGCAACTACATGCCAGCATGGAGCTGTGATAGTTTACACCTTGTTTTACACAGGAAGGATGATATTATAAAATACATTTTAAACTTTGTAACCTGAATTTTCATGAGGGTAATCTCAGAGGACTACGTGGTATTACCTTATCTTACTTTCAAGGCGATCCTGAGTTGAGCCAGAAGTCGACTTCGCAAGAAAAAAATCAGTGCTAAAGCTCCGTTCAGCCATCTTCGCTTAGTGGACTTCGCCCGGTTAATTTCAGGCTTTACCCATAGCTATTCACAGCCCGTTGTCTTTGTGTGTGTGTGTGTGTGTGTTGTTGTTTGTTATGCATTTGCTGATGTTTTTGTTCCGTTGACAGGTGGAGCAGATGCTAAGCACTGAGGATCATGGGAAGGACCTGGCCTCCGTCACCAACCTGCTGAAGAAACACCAGCTGATGGAGGCCGACATCACCGCTCACGAGGTATGGCTTACACTGTGTGGGGGTGTGTGTGTGCGAGGCTGACATCACCGCTCACGAGGTCAGGATTCAACTACTTAAGTCGCTCACTACAGCTGTGTGATTTATACAAGTACCTTTATCTGAATTGTGTTTGTTTGAGGGTTTGGGTATGTGCATGCGTGTGTGTTATTAGGTGCAAGCCCACGCGCTGTCTGTGTGTGTATGTGAATGTGTGTGTTATGTCTGTGTATGTGTTTGTGTGTGTTATGTGTGTCTGTGTATGCGAATGTGTGTGTTATGTGTGTGTCTGTCTTTGGCTCTGTGTCTGTGTGTGTTGTGTTGTGTATGTGTTTGTGTGTGTTATGTGTGTGTGTGTGTGTGTATGCGAATATGTGTGATATGTGTGTTATGTATGTGTCTGTCTTTGTCTCTGTGTCTTTGTCTGTGTGCTTAGTTTAGGTGATCCTTTGAGTTGAGTACTTGCAAGTTGTCTTTTTTTATATGATTGAACAGAACATTTTCCCCAACAATTCTCTCCATTGATAGTCACATGATTATTTTAACATTTCTACACGGCTGCTGTTTTTGACGTGCTTTATTTGTTACAAATATACAATTTATTTTTCTCTGCCAGGATCGCATCCAGGACCTCAACACTCAGGCCGACCAGTTTGTGGAGGCTCAGGTGTGGGAGGCCGAACAGATCAACGAACGCAAGCGCACCATTAACGAGCGCTACGAGAAGTGAGTGCTTTAGTCATTTTGATTCCTCCGAAAGCGGCGTATGGCTGCCTGAATGGCAGGGTAAAAACGTTTATACACGTAAAAATCCACTCGCGCAAAAGCAGTTTCAGCCCACGAACGCAGAAGAAGAAGTCATTTTGATTTTAGACATTTCGCATTGTCTATTCAGTGGAACCTCCCGTTTAAGACCTCCAAAAATCTGAGAAAATCAGGTGTTAAAAAGGAGGGAGTCTTAAAATGGGGGTAATTTTACAGAGCTTATGAAGAGAAAGTCTGAGAAAACAAGGTCTTAAAAAGGAGGGAGTCTTAAAAGGGGGGTAATTTTACAGAGGTTATGAACTGAAAGTCTGAGAAAACAAGGTCTTAAAAAGGAGGGAGTCTTACAATGGGGGTAATTTTACAGAGGTTATGAACAAAAGTCTGAGAAAACAAGGTCTTAAAAAGGAGGGAGTCTTAAAAGGGGGGTTCCACTGTACTGTTCCATAACTGTGTGTCTTTGAATCAGTACATGTTCATAATGCTGATAATAGTTGATGGTTGAAAATAACTGTGGAGTTTGTATGGGTTGTGGTAGAGTGAATGCTCTTGCTTTTATTGAGTCAAACTTTCTCTCCTGTCATTATAGGCCAGTCACTGGCGAGGGGTGTGACTGAAACACGTGGACAAGGAACACATGTCAAAATCTTGCCTCGGTAAAAGCAAGGGTAGTCACTCTTTCACAACCCATACAAACCCGACAGAGTTATTTTGGGATATCATCTATTACAGCTTTGTTTGAGAGTGGCTTTTAAGGCTAGAGATGGATGATTTGCCTCTCAGGTGGTACTCCCTAGTACTCCTCTCTTTCAGTTTCAATTTCATTATTTTAATACTAATAATGAGGATATTTATATGGTGCAAATCCTAAAATAGTTGTGAGTGCCTCACAAAAACATACATGAATAAATTGTTCTGGGCACAATCCTGCACATCGAAATATACTTATACACTTTTTTGGAGTCTTTGTGCGTGTTCTTTGGTACATGCTTCGTATGCTATGAGTGTTTTTTGTACGTTACATGTTGCTGTTTTTGCATTGCAGGATCAAGGAGCTGTCGGTGCATCGTCGTAACCGTCTGTCAGAAGCCAACACCATGCACCAGTTCCTGCGTGACATTGATGACGAAGAGGCCTGGATCAAGTAAGTTCTCAGTAATAAATAACTATTTTCCCCTGAAAGTGGCATATGGTTGCCGGAATGGCAGGGTTAAAATGGTCATAACACGTAAAAACCCTCACCGGCAAAAACATGAGTTTCGGCCTATGAACGACGAAGAAGAAGAAG